>NW_028321892.1:5940000-6042637 GCF_036245765.1 Copidosoma floridanum | reverse complement strand
TATCCGCGAATTTTCAATCAGTCAACCCAAAATTGGGTTTGATTTATTTTTTGAATTAAAAAAAATTGACTTCAAGTTTTTTTTTTCGGAAAGATATCTATTAAAAAAAAATAATGCTATACAGGAATTGAGTCAAAACAACGTGATCGGTACGTAAAAAAACCTTAACTTTTTTCATACTGCCCTTGACTAGCATTTTTATTGCGATAAATGATGGTAAGATTTAGTTTTATTGATTTTTAATTACATATTGAGTTGTAGAAACTTCGTACAATATTGTTCGTTTATCAAATTATTGCTTTGCTAATGAACTAGTCACAACTTAGTAGTGCATCAAGTTTGGAACTGGGCAAAGAAATATTTCATCAAGTTTTTTTATTACAACACATATTCTGTTGATACTTTTAGTGTCAATTATGGTAACTGAATTGTCAATAGATTCAACAACGTGTAATGCTTTAGAAATTGATGAAAAAATGTTTGTTCGTACAATATGACATGCAGAATTTTCTTGATTGCTTGTAGTATTTACTATAAAACCAATTATTTGAATAAAACTTTTATCATTTAATTGAGCATAACAATTTTTAGACCTGCTTTTTACAATACAACAAGATTCATACAAACATGAGTTTTTTATCATTTTAGCGTATATTTTGATTGAATCGTCTTGATTTATTTCTTCTATAGATTCACATACTCTTGTCTCGGTGCTGTAATTACAATCAAAGTACGTTATGTCTGATATTTTACTACAGTGATTTACTCTACCTAACAGAACTTTGTCACAGAATACTTCTACTTGAGGAGACGCTTGATTTATACATTCTTCAACCACTAGAAGACAATGGTTCAGTTTAACGAATCTTACAATTTGTTGAGTTACACCTTTAGAAGACTTAATGGCTCTTAATACATGAAAGTTTGCCGACTCAAAACAGAATGTTGATATTGTCCACAATGGTCCCCAATTAACAACTGCTTCGCAAATGTGTAGTAGCTGGTGAATGTTATACGTCATTGCTTTTATCCCGTATATACTTTCAGTGTCATAAACGAATTTGCATAACATTCTGTCAGCAGCATTTAACTCATCAATGTGAATGCTATCTTTTAACAATATATACAATGACTCTACATATAGCTGCCAGTGATTTAGCTTGTTTCTGGGTAAAATTAATGATAATAATGGCACGCTGTAATATAAGGTAAAATTCTCCCATTCTCGAGCTTTCCAATCCTTCATATAGCTTAATGGCCTACATAAACGAGCTATTTGCTGAGGAACTGTTATTTCATTCATTATTTCATTTAATAACTTTATATTATCATCACTCACATTTTGAAAAAAGTACGATGCGAATTGAGTTGAAACGCCTTCGAGACAACAATGCAAGTAGTCAGGAACGAAACCCAGAATAATGTTAAATGATTGCAAGTTAATCAGAGGCGACGGATATTTAATACCAAAGTTATGATCTCTGTTGCTTTCGAGCATTAGTTTAACAGTTGTGTCATGACTGCGATTATCTGGTACAGGGTGTATAAACGGATATTTCATGCTCCTTTCAGCATATTTACCAGGATGTAGACACCAATTACATCCATACCGGCCGTTAAACTGTTTAATGCCTTGCATTGGAGCTCGAGCTACGGAATCAACACAGCAAGCAAGTACATGCAACTTTAAGTTGCGTTTTTCTCCTAAAATATTACAAGGGATACCCTTTTCGGTTATATTATTGATAAGATCGACAAATTTGTCTAGAAACACAGCCATTTCGGGCTTTTTCTTCCCAAAGTAAAGTCCGCATGTTATCAGATTTGTCACTCTTTTTTGTCTTGGCAATTCGTTTATTTGCAGGAACAATGGCCATATGGAATAACTAGATGACTTAAATTTCGACGCGCCATCTGTATTAAAGACTGCACTGACGTAACTGTGTCGATCTGCTACTGGTAAGGAGCTTACAAACTTGCGGTATTGCTTACCGTCGTAGATGTCTTCTAGATAACCAGAATTATGTGTCCTTTCACTAACAACATAATTGTAATATTCGCTGTTGAACTGAAGCGAATCTGCAATTTGTTCTGTTGGGTTGATAAGAACGAAGAAATTTGTGCTACTTGGATTTTTTGTATCAACTTCTGAATAACATACGCTGCAAACTGTTGTGGATGAAACAACATTAAACTCACCAACATATGCGAAACATTTGGGGCAAACAGCGTGGTATTGTTCGTCACTTTTTGGATTTAAGACTTTGTCAATTATATGTCGAGAATCAGGAAGAATAGGCACCTTAAACATAGTATTTACCATCTTGAACAAATTAGTTATTGCTGTTGCCGATAAACAATTTAAAACAGAGAATTTGAGAATCATTAAAAAAATTTCTCCTCTATTTTTATTAATGGGCGTCGAAATATTTTGGGAAAAATATTCGCTGCTCACAAAATCACTCAAACTTTTAGGATTCATATAATCAGAATCATTAAAGTTAGACGCACTTTCTTCTGAAGTAGCTGACATCTCGTGAAAATTAGTTACATTACTTATGCAAGACATCCTTTCAAAAATATCCTATAATTCATAATAAATTTATACATTATATTTAAGATAAGCAAATAAATATTTTATTTTTGTCGATTTCCATCTTTACGCTTTTTTATTACTGTAAAAATAATACGTACGTCTACAGTCATCACTTCATCTTCATGATGTTGATCCATTTCCGGCTCATTTTGCGAGTGCATACTCATCTCGGAATATGACATAGAGTCGTCTGATTCTACCTGTTAATATAATTTTTCATGAGGAAGTACAATCAATTAATATTTATTTTTAATTGTTATTTTAAAAATAAAGTTTTTTAACCTTTTAATGGCAATACAATTTTTAGATTCTATTTTTATTTACTTGAAGGAAGATAGAGCACATAATGCCGTTCTATGTGAAGGGTCGAAAGGGGGCATAATATTTTAGCAATAGCAAAATGTAATAATTATTTGTACTCTGTAAAATAATTATTTTTCATGTCAATAAAGCAAAATTCAATAAAAATTAACATATAAACGCAATTTTTTCCTGCCTCTTAAAAATTACGACGTGACTCAATACAGCACTGATGCCATCTCTAAGTCCTGCTTAAAATAATCAATAAAAATTAATAAAGTTAAATGTGGTTTATGAATTACAAAAATTATAGTTTAACATTATACAAGTCGATTTTTTATAATCTACTTGTTAGAAAATAAGGTGTAAACCAGAGCTAATTCCCGTATAACTTTATGTTACTTTGACTTTTTTTGGATAACTTTTTTAAAAATTTTTTTGTCTGGCAAACCATACTTTTTCAAATATCGAAATGAATTAAAGTGATAATTTTAGACTTTATACTACAAATATTTGTTTTCTCTTTTAATTTCTTATAAGAAGTAACTCTATCTTCCATCAGTTAGTATTATATCGTATAAATGGGAGAACGAGTGAGAGTTTTCTATCTTAGCTACTTTAAGGTTATGTAGTTTCGTGCCATTCCAATCTGTTTGGGTGGGAAAGGTAATGTCCACAGTAATAGTTCTCAAAAACTTTTTATTCACCTATCCAATTATCTTTGAGTGCAATTCCAAAACAGCTGCTCAATGAGGGCGCTGATTCAAAATTGTGCTCGAGGATAACTCGTCTATTTTATGTAGCCTCATAATTTCCACTATTTTCAATAAAAGGCCATGTAATTAAGAGATTTTTTTTCTCGCCTTTGAGGCACCCATAGGTCGTTAAATGTACAGTATATAATTAGTAGTATACAACAATAAACTTGCAATGTAATATTTATAGAGATTTTGAAGGTGTCCATCTATGTGCACGGGCAAAAAAATTTACGTGATTTTTCGCGTGAAATTATTAAATCACGTAAAAAACACGTAAGTGATCACGTATTGGTTAAAAATCATGGGCTATGTTACGTAATAAGTCATATGACATTATCGATTTTTAGCTGACAGTACTATCTTTTTAAAGCATTTGTGAGCACAACAATGACTGCCTCAGCTGAATGACAGCCTCTCAACAAAAAAACATTTAGTCACAAGTTTTTGGACTCATTTCAGTCCCAGCGAGGTATCAAACAAGTAATGAATTTGGCAAGTTTGTACTTTACTTTATCTTGTTACTTACGTGCTTCATACCCTTTTTACTAACGTTGACCCTTATGGCAAGATAGAGATCAAGACTAAAAGTTAAAACTAATGGAAGACTTTTTTAAGCCTAATAAAATTGGCTTTTTCACAATTAATTACATACACGTTGTATTTATATTATAGACAGTTATTTGTATATTGACTTGTTTAGTTGTTAATACATTCCTTTGCAGTTTTTGGAAATACTGACTTACGATAGTAATTACTATTTTGTCAAATATGCACAAGTATTTCAAATTAATATTTGTTCGACCTTGAATGTTTAAAATTAATTTTTTTGTTTAGTTGTGTTTTATTAACACCACTATGTATTCTAATATATTTAATAGCTTACATTTAAAGAACGAATTACGCATTTATATCAGGAGTGAAAAGTGTGTGAAAATAATTTAATAACTAACCATTTCATCGCTTACTTGATCCGGTTGATACTGCCTTTGCAATCCATGACGGTAAGATGTTCGCTTAGGAATAGCAATGTCGCCTTCTTGCAAAAATTTTTTGTATTGTATTTTATCTCCCATCTTACTACAATGTTATGAAATAAAACTTTCGATGAGCCTTGATATAAATGGTTATATATTTCTATACCTGGTTTCGAATAACCTCCTATAATTAATTTAAAAATTGTAAATACCTTGTACATGTACAATGTCTTGTATCTCAAATTTACTGACCCAACGTTATAATGTTTTATGTAAACAAAAGATTAATAATTGTATTTGTATACAATGTTTAAAAAAGCATTGTAATAAACTATTTTTCATTGAGCACAGGTATACGGGCAAACACAATAGAATGGAGGTTTTCATGCATACATACGCACTCATAGACACACACTTGTAATTGAAATCTAAGGGTGCAGTCTCGTAGTGCGTGATAAAACTATTACAAATACGCTCCATGGGACCGCAGCCTGAGTCTGTTGAGAAATGAGATCCTGCCATGGTGTATGAAAGACAGGTGGTCCTTCGGACCACCTCTTCACATAGGGTATGTTTTTTTAGCGATCGGTTGGTCCAATTCCTCAAGAAAGTATACCTATACTTACTATGTATACAGATATACATTCTAGAGAAATATACTGACCTACCGATCTCTAAAAAAACGTACCCAATGTCTGACCAAGTGACAATTATTTAGTATTACCTCTGCTGGCCGACATAGGGATTCGTGTCGAAAAGGTAGTATATGTATGTTGAAAAGGTTATATATATCACATATATATGCGTACATTCTACATATGTATACTACCTTTTCGACACAAATCCCTCTGGTGGAGAACTTGGTACTGCTACAAAATTGTAACACAGAAGAGGTGGTCCTTTGGACCACCGGTCTTTCTTACACCGTGTATCCTGCTGTTATTCCATTCCAATTCTTTCCGAATGCTTAATACATGACTGTGAAAATACTCTGCGGAACGCCACAGCGCTTTTCTTAAGTTTTATAACCCGTGACAGTAAGTCCATTATGCTACCCTATCTCTCTTGCTCTCTTGGGCTTAAACGAACTGTCCAGGCTATCTCTATTACCATGTAACCTCTGCCTTACCAAACAGACCTATTAAGAAAAAATTGCTTAGTACCGTCCTACTACCACCTACCTGTACCTCCCGCACCCACCCCTTGCCCTGACCCTTTTACGTGAAACTGCCTTTTTGCCGGATTGCACAGGAATAGCGCGCAGTGCATGCAGAACCATCGTAGAATGGCTTTATCTGGATTATCAGCAGCAAAGCGAAGCATCAAAATAAAATAGATTCTTAAAATAGTTAATAGATCAGCATACTGTACAGTATTACTTCGTAACTTAGTACACGAGACATTAGACAGGTACAAGCCTAATTAGCTTATATCTTTTCATAAGTTGCCAGTGCAAAGTTAAACATTATACAAGTATAATAAGTTCTTATTATTAATTGCATAACCATTACTCTACAAGGAACAATCTCAGACGCATAAAGCATTTAGAACATTATTAAAAATGTCCATTAAATTCGCATATGTGAGATTTATCAACGACAAGTACAAGGATGTACTATGTGAAGTAGATAAAATTCACTACGATAGAAATGACAACAGAAGATTTATTCCGTCGAATCGTGATGATTTTGTTGAAAACCAAAAATATCTCGTATCGCGATGTGTGTGTAAAAAATTGTGTCCAAAACTCAATAAGTTGTGCTATGGTCGAGCGTACATTTTATCTCTTGGAGGTTTGTATATTCATTATAAATACGACCTATGTTTATTATTATATTCATAAAAACATTCTCTATCTTTCTGGATAACGTAAGCAGAAGGTATGCAGGTGTTTATTCCTGGTGCCTATGGCTACGTACACCAAAACATATAGACACCCGATTGTGATTAACTTCTTTTTCTTGGGTGAATGCGAAGCGGCATCCCTCAAGTCCTTACTATCCTTACTACACTGTAGTATAAAACATATGTTTGTGTGCGCGTGTGTATGTGTGTGTATTAATAATTTAATGTATGTTGCTTTAGTTTGGAAACTGTCTTTATATGTGTATACTCTTATATTTTTTTGTTTTGTTTTCATATGTATTTAAGTACACTATAAGAGCTTTCATACTTTTTTAGACTCAGAAGAAGATGCTAAAGGTCGTCTTGAAGCAAGAAAAAAAAGATTTAAGTTTCCAAAAATTATATCCTCAAGTGATTCAGGAGAATTAAATACAATTACTGATGGCAGCTTAAAGTCTGTAAGTATAAATAATATTGAATGCCCATAAAATAGTATAATGAAAAGTAATGTGCTTAGTATTTTGTATATCGCTTTATTTGATGGTGATTAATTCATTTATCTTTTAAAATTATGATTGATTTGTTAATGAGTAAAGTAAAGCTATGATTTCGATTACTAATGACTGAATATCCAAAGAATGACCGCCAGAGGGCAGGGATGCGATTAGCTTGCTTCCACGACTGTCAAGTATAACTGTACATAGGTATAGTCACTTTCTATGTTTATTAAGTATATATAGTTATACTTAATAGCCAGAATAGGCAAGCTGATTGAACTCCAACCGTTTGGCCGGAAACTTTTTTTGATACTGTCTGTTTTTATGCAATGAAATTTAATAAATAATTGTAGTATCCAATTTTGCTTGAAGTGATTTTTTAATTAACTACACTTTTGTGTACTGGTGACTTCTTAAATATGTTTATATCTAACAAGCGCAAGAAGAAACATTTTAATAGTAATGCGATTTCCCGCATACGTTATAAGACGTACCAATTAATTAAATAAGGTTTCCAGTTGCCATTATTACTACAAAAGTAACTATGAATTTGGAGGTGGATAACTTTTAATAGTCATACAATTTTGTAAGCCTATTGGTCATATTTCAGAATTTCCTCGATCAGTTTTAATGATTGAGGGCAAAAAAAATTGACACACGCACTCGCTCTCTCTCTCTCTCTCACACACACACACTCACCGACAGTGGTAGATGAACGGATATTTTTTTCTAAATGATGCATTTCAATAATTCACACGTATCATACATTTTTTAAGACAATGTCATTTCTTATTATAAAGTTTTCTCTATAAAAATGTATATTGCTGAGTGAATTTTCACAATGAGATTGTAAGCAAAGTTTTTAACAATGCAATGTTTTAGCATCATGCTGCAGCCTAACATACACTGACTTACGTAAATTTTTTTAGAAACAGATTAGTAACTTTATCAAGACCGCCCAAAATGTAAATAGTGGAAACACCGTAAAGAAATTTCAACAACATCTAGCATTGAAATCTAGAAAAAGGTTGACTTTAGATGATGATGTCAGTACAAGAGAAAATAATGCGTCAAGGTCACATGAAACATTAGTTTCTATACAACCGTCATTGCGCAGAGAACCTTTCGTTTCTATTGACAGAAATTCAGTCGTTGCATACAAACCACAAAATTTATCTAAACCTGCAACCCAATCTCCTATCTTAAAAAAAAGACATATATCTATTACAAAAAAATTGGAATCAAAAACTGCACAAAATAACAATGATTTGTCCTTAGAAAGAACATTTTCCACAAACTCGTCTCCTACCATCTCTCCCAGAAACTCTTCTCCTAGCAAATCATCTTCCAGCAATTCTTCTCCTAGCGTATCTCCTTCTAGAAATTTTTTTCCTAGCGTACCTCCTTCCGAAAAGTCTTCTCCAAACGTACCTCCCAGAAACCCTTCTCCTAATGTATCTCCTCCCATAAACCCTTCACCTAATGTATCTCCTCCCAGAAACCCTTCACCTAATGTATCTCCTCCCAGAAACCCTTCTCCTAGCGTATCTGCTCTAAGAAACCCTTCTCCTAGCATCTCTCGCAGAAAACCTTATCCTCACAGAAGCTCTTTTCCTTGTTTATCTACTCCCGCAATTCCTTCCTTACGGAAAGTTAGTTCTCAAAACCATCTTCCCAAAAACGTTCCTGTGCTGAGAAGTTTGCGAGAAGATCGTCCACAAGATGGTCCATTAAATACTGATCGGGCAGAAAACGGTCGTCCACATGATTCTTCTCTGCCCAATGACCTGCGCAATAATCAGCAACACGATGTACCACAACGCAATCGATTGAGAAACGATCTCCCATTGAATAATCATTTGCAAAATTATGCTCTAAGAATTGTTGGAAGCCCATCACAAAATGATAACAATAGTGATAGTGAATTAGAAGAAAATCAACTGCGTCGTAGAAACGAGATCGAATCGGAATCTGAGGATGAACCAACTCCTGATGGTATGGCAACAATTATGAAGGTTATTTATAATGATACTGTTTTTTTTTTCTTTTATGAAATGGAAAAATTATCCTTAATTCAGTATACGTACAGTTATTTTAAGCACGATCAATACATAGTAGTGCCGTAAGGGTCAAAGCAAAAATCGGAGTAGAAAGTGATTGTATTCAAGTTAATAGACTAACTCAATTAATAATTGTTGGATCGAGCTCAAATTTAAAGGGTAACTTATTTTTCATAGTACAAGCTAATGCTTCAAATTTAAAAAGATTTCTTTAAGAGGAAAACATTTTTAAACATTTTCATTATTGGGCTTGAAGCAAATAAAACTGCTCTAACTTCTGCATTACACATAAGATTTGTTCCATTCCGAGACTCAGACCGCTCGTAGTGCTCCAAACCCCTAGTCCGAACACGCGTTCTTGCTCCGAGCGCTTCAAGTGCTCATAACCAAGTAACCCCAAAAATCCGTAAAAGCCACATATAAATCATTTTAACCTCTTATATGTAGATCATTAACTTACACCAAATAAAAGGTTAATTAGGCACTAATACAGATTTTTTGAGTTACCTGAGCCGAGAGCGCTTAAAGCGCTTGGAGCGCAGACTTGTGAATAAGCTGGCGCCTACAAATATCAAATATTATTCTTTTGCAACAATTCAGGACTTAAACGATTCTTCCTTTCTTGCATATGTATCCTCCACTTAAATGTTTATTTGCGGTATTTGAGGTATTTGTAAAATAAAAAATCAAAAATGGGCGTGGTGCAGAAATGTAAAAAACCTTTGTTTTAAGTGCTAAACTAAGTTGAAATCCAACTCTGCCTGTACGATTCGTTTCCTCCTCACTTGCGGATTACGGAGGTACATAAATTAATGTAGTTAAATGTCAGAAAGCTTGTAAATAATTAATTTAATTATTGAGTAAGAATATCTAGTAACTTTTATCTCGTAAATTTTGCTTTAGCTCCTTTCTTGCGTGGTTTGGGTGCAGGAAAAATTAATTTCAAATTGATAAAAAGATGTTGTTAAAATAGATACGATACAATAAAAGCACAATATTAAATCGTTTCCTTCTTAAAACCGGATTTAAAATAATATTGAAAGAGGGGATTGCTGGCGTATCACGATTTTTTCATTCAGAACGTTCCAAATAAAGAGATGCTTGCATACCCGGGTCCGGGTACGCTCGTCAGTACATCATTCAAAATAAGTCCTTTTATATAATTTTCATTACAGAAATTGATCCAGATTTTCCAATAATGCAGAAGTATAAATTCAATTTATACCGTGAGTATAAAAAAAGAAATGCTTTAGTAGCTCGAGGTAAATTTTTCTATTGTGAAATTTTTGTAACTTAATTAATAACTTAATAGACAGTTGAATTATAAATTGAACATTTTCACAGAAAATCAACACATCCAAGCAAGATATTCTACTATTGGAAATGATGAGGTACGAGTATTAAACGAGTTTTTGATAAATCATTAACAAATTTTTGAATACAATAATTGGATTGCAGATTTACCTGGGATTAAAAGTTAAAGTCGGTAAAGTGACTTGGGATATTTTGCAGACAAAAAAGCATTCGAAATTCCTAAGAGATTTAGCTCAAATAATTTGGAAAAGGAAAAAATTAGTCAAATTGTGCTTGACTCCTGATAAATTAAAAGCAGCCGAAATAAATGGTGAATCAATCAAAATATGCTGTCCTAATAAGCTCGAGTTATATTTGTGTAAGTAGTTAAATATTATGGAAGCCTTATATGAAATATTATTTAAATAAGATAAAGAAACGTTATTTTTCAACTGCCAATTTGTATTACGTCACGATATTATTAGTTTTCTTGAATCGCTGCCACACAAGTGCTCTCAAGTTTTAGTGCTACTATTTTTAAAGTCGGTAGATAGTCCTAAAAATAACTTAACGTAGAATAAATGCTATACCAATATTTGGAAGCACGCCTGGCTAAAAATCTACAATGGCACATTAGTTATTACGTGATAAATAGTGTGATTTTCGCACATCACGTAATTATTTACGTGATTTGTTACGATTCGATAACGTCATGTAATAAATAGCGTGATTATTTTTGGCTGGGTGGCTTGCAAAGGAATTGCAGGAAACTTTTTTTCTAACTATGATTTACTGTATGTCACGTAGATAATATTAAATTTTATAATAAAAACAAATTATGTCTTTTCAGCCTTATTCAACGATTATCTAAGAGATTGCCCTCACTATGCCAACACTAGTGGGAAAAAAAAATTCCAGTACATGGTGGAATCGACTGAAAGCATCAGTGTTTTAATTAGGGACTTGAAGAAAACAGAAAAAGAAAAAGAAAGTCGCAGAGCAAGACGCATGACCAACTGAGAATTTACAAAGTTATTATTATTTAAAAAGTGGAAAAAAACTGAAATCTTGACTTAATTATGTATTAATGCACAAGGATGGCTTAAAGATTAAAATTTATCATTATTTAATGTGTTTAAGCAAAAAGCAAGACTGCGTTGGTAAAAATCATAAGTTATAAAAAATGACCCTTGAAATATTTGTTATTTGATAATTGCTTGTAAGAGAATAAATAATTATACAAAATTCAGTCAAGTATTTAGTCCTTATTTATTTCTAGTGATACTATCCATTAACAGACATTTTTTACAAAAAACATTATTATAACTATAGAAATTACATCAAATAATCAATAACAAAATCTTCATAATTTTTTGACGTGCTGTAGATTTTGAAATATTAAGTTTCTACTTTATTTATTATTACTTTGATACCTTCTATTTTGATAAGATCAAAATTGACTACTGGCTATGAAACTTAAATTCTTTGATTAAGTAATACATTTCCGATGGGCAAATTAATTAATTAAAAGACAGACCATCTGTTGACAACCTTATAATAAATTAGTAATTACTTCTACTCATTATTTATAAAATCTCACCTGAGATATCACCTGAGATATCACCTGATGTTTTGGCATGAGATCTGACCTGAGATCTCACCTGAGATCTCACCTGAGAAATCACATGAGATCTCACCTGAGTTCTCAGGTGAGGTTTATTAGAAGGGGGCGCATTAAATGCCAATGACCCAGGTTGGTTACTGGTCGCTTTATTAAATAATAAAATAGCTCCTAGCACGAGCGCCTATCATCTAATAAACAGGGTAATCAATGATTGTTCTATTAAATGATATGACATTAATTAATAACACAAGCGTCTATAACCCTATTGTTGCGGTCCAATAAAAACCAATAAAAAATTCATTGATTTTACCATACGATTTTTCTATTGGTTTGTTATCGGTATTTGCACCCGTAAATCCAAATAAAATCCGAAATGGTCAAAAATAGATTTTCTATATCATTTATTATAACTAGGACATGATTAAACAAAAATTAATTGACAAATTTATGTCATACCATTCGGATGGTAACACCAAAACGGGGGGACAAAAGTATTTTTTACAAAATTCTTATAAAAATTAATAACTAACTTTTCTTTTAATTTACATATAAAATACTCTAATCCCCCCGTTTTGATGTTACTATCCGGATGGTATGACATAAATTTGTCAATTTATTTTTGTTCAATTATGTCCTACTTATAATAAATGATATAGAAAATCTATTTTTAACCATTTCGGATTTTATTTGGATTTACGGGTGCAAATACCGATAAGAAACTAATAGAAAAATCCCATTGTAAAATTTTATTGGTTTTTATTGGACCGCAACAACAGGGAACTCAATAACTTGGGGCGCTTACACTGGACGCTTTGTTCAATAACAAAATATCAATTATTAACACAAGTGCCTATCATCCAATGACCCTGGGTGATTACTGGCCACTCTATTAAATAATAAAACTTGGATTTAAACTACAAGTGTCCATCACCCAATAACCCAGGGCACTTACTGGTCACTTTATTAAATAATAAGTTAATTAACAAAAGAGGCGATTAGCCAGTGTCGTGAGGCACTTACTAGCCCCCCCTATAAAATGTTAAGCAATAATACAAGCATATATTACCCAACGACTAAGGGTGCTTACTGGTCACTTTATTGAAAAATATAATATCAATTATTAACACAAGTGCCTATCATCCAATGACCCTGGGTGATTACTGGCCACTCTATTAAATAATAAAACTTGGATTTAAACTACAAGTGTCCATCACCCAATAACCCAGGGCACTTACTGGTCACTTTATTAAATAATAAGTTAATTA
Organism: Copidosoma floridanum; assembly: GCF_036245765.1. Lineage (NCBI taxonomy): Eukaryota > Metazoa > Arthropoda > Insecta > Hymenoptera > Encyrtidae > Copidosoma > Copidosoma floridanum. The sequence continues at coordinate 6,029,425 of NW_028321892.1, read as the reverse complement.
ACAAAAGAGGCGATTAGCCAGTGTCGTGAGGCACTTACTAGCCCCCCCTATAAAATGTTAAGCAATAATACAAGCATATATTACCCAACGACTAAGGGTGCTTACTGGTCACTTTATTGAAAAATATAATATCAATTATTAATAAGAGAGCCTATCACCCAATGTCTAGCAGCAATTACTTAATTGCTGTCTATTAAATAATAGAAAGTTAATCAATAATACAATCATCTATCACCTAACGACCCAAAAGCACTTACTCACCTCTCTAATAAATAATAAATTGTTAAGCAATAATACAATCACCTATCACCTAATAATCTTAAGCGCTTCCTGGTCACTTTATGAAATAATAAAACATTTATTATTTAACCTCTTATAACCCAATGACCTAGGGCGCTTACTAGTAGCATTACTAAATAATAAAATATCAATTATCATCGCAAAATTCCATTACCCAATGACCTGGCACGCTTACTGGTCCTCTATTATACCCTAAAATATTCGTTATTAACACGAGCGCCTATCACGCAATAAACCGAGGCAATCACTGGTCACTTTGTTAAATAAAAAAATATTATAATTAACGCAAAAGCCTATCACTTAATAACACAGGGCGCTTCCTGGTCGCTTTATTGAATAATAAATTAACTGTTACCACAAGTACCTCTCATCCAATGACAAGGGCACTCACTCATTGCTCTATTCAATACTAATATTTCATTCTATATTGAATAATTAATATTTTATTTTCTATAAGAGGAAACGGTTAGTGCTCTGGGTTGGTGGGTGATAGGGGCTTGCGTTACTAATTAATGTTTTATCATTCAATTAAGCGACCAGTACGCACCCTCACTCATTCGGTGATAAGCGCTTGTGTGTATAATAAATATTTTATTATTTTACAAAGTGACCAGTAACCACCCAGGGTCATTAAGTGATAGGCACTAGTGCTGATAATGTATTGATAATTAATATTATATTATTTAATAAAGCGCGCTAGTAAGCGCCCCTACTTATTAGGTGATAGTCGCTTGTGTTATCAATTGATATTTTATTATTTTACAAAGTAACCAGTTAGCAATCTGGGTTATTAGGCGTTTGTGTTAATAATGAATATTTTATCATTTAATACAGCGACCAGTTAGCACCCCTTGTTATTGGGTAAAAGTTGCTCGTAATAATATTTGATTTTTTATTATTTAATAAAGCAACTAGTAAACTCCTAAAGTTATTGGGTAATAGATGACTGTGTTAATAATTAATAGCTTATTATTTAATAAAGCAATCAGTAAGCACCCCAGGTCATGGGATAAAAAGCGTTTGTCTTGATATTTAATATTTTATTATTTACTAAAGTGACCAGTCATTGCCTTTAGTTATTGGGTTATAAGCGCTTGTGTTAATAATTAATATTTTAATCTCTCGTAGAGCAACTAGTAAGCGCCCCGTGGCGTGTTAGGCGCTTGTTATATTGTTAACATTTTATTATTTAATAGAAAGGCCAGTTAGCGCCCCAGGTCATTGGGTGATAAGCGCTGGTGTTATTGATTAATATTTTATCGTTTAATAAAGCGATCAGTATGCATCTCGAGGTATTGGGTAATAAAATCTTGCGTCAATCATTAATGCTTTATTGCTTAATAAAGCGACCAGTAAGCATCCTGGGTTTTTAGGTGATAGGTGTTGTGTTAAAGAGTAATATTTTATAACTCACAAAAGCGACCAGTAAAAGCCCCTAATTATTGGGTAATTGGCGAATGTGTTCATAATTGATATTTTATTACTTGAAAGAGCGACCAGTAAGTGCCCAGGTCATTGGGTGATAGAAGCTTGTGTTATTAATTAATATTTTTGTATTAAATAGATCATACAGCATGATCCTTGGGTCACTGAAATACAGGCGCTTCTGTTATTTATTAAAATTTTCTTATTTAATAGAGCGACAAGTAAGCGCCAGCAGTCATTGAGTAATACGCGTTTGTTTTAATAATTAAAATTTTATCATTTAAGAGAGCGATCAGTAAGCTTCTCTGGTTATTGGGTGAAAGGCACTTGTATTAATAATTAATATTTAAGTATTTAATAGAGCGACCAGTAAGCGCCCTGGCTCATTTGGTAATAAGCGCTTGTGTTATTAACTAATATTTCATTTTTTAATAAAGTGACCAGTAAGTGCTTTAGGTTAATATTAACTGGTAGGCACTTATATCATTGCTTAATATTTTATCATTTATTGGAGCAACTAGTGAGCGCCTCGATTAATTGGGTGATAGGTGCTTGTGTTAATAATTAATATTCTATTATTTAACAAAGCGACCAGTAAGGGCCTCAGGTAGTTTGGCGATATGCATTTGTTTTGTTGCTGATTGTTTTATTATTTCATGAAGTGAGTAGTAAGCGCCCCCACTTATTAGGTGATAGGCGCTTGTGTTATGAATTGATATTTTATTATTTTACGAAGTAGACAGTAAGCAACATGGGTTATTGGCCCGTTTGTGTTAATAATGAATAATTTATCATTTAATACAGCGACCAGTAAGCACCCCTGGTTATTGGGTGATAGGTGCTTGAATAATTACTCAACTTTCTATTATTCAAAAGATAGGCGAGTAAGTGCCCCAGATCATTGGGTGAGTGGCAAGTGTGTTAATAATTGAAATTTTATTATTCAACAAAACGACCAGTAAAGGCTTCCGGTCATTGGGTGATAGCTTGTGTTAATAATTAATATTTTATTACTTATCAGAGCAACCGCAGCAAGCGCTCCAGGATATTAGGTGATAGGTGCTAGTATTATTACTTAACATTTCAATAAGCTTTAGAGGGGCAAGTAAGCGCCCTGGGTCATTAGGTTATGAGCCATAGTGTTAACAATTCATCTGTTATTATTAAATAAAACGATTAGTAAACACCCCCGGTTAGTGAGTGATAGGCACTCGTGTTAATAATAAACATTTATTTTTTGAACAAAGTGACCAGTAAGCGCTTCAGGCAATTTGGTGGTAGGCATTTAAATTATTGCTCAACATTTCCTTATTTAATACAAAATTCAGTAAGTGCTTAAAGTTATTGGTTAAAAGGCCCTTGTGTTATTTACTTATATTTTATCAATTAACAAAGCGACCGGTAAGCGCTTTAGGTGATTAGGTAGTAGGCGCTTGCATTATTCCTAATATTCTATAATTTAAGAGTGTTAGTAGTGAGCACTCCAGGTCATTGATCGATACACACTTTTTTTAATATTAATATTTTAATTTTTTAACTAAGCGACCAGTAAGCGCCCTCGGTTATTCGCGGTAATAGTCGCTTGTGTTAATAATTAGTATTTCATTTCCAATAGCAACCAGTAAGTGCTTAAAATCTTTGGGTAACGGGCAAGGGTATTGAAAATTAATAATTTTTATTTAATTAAGCAACTAATAAACACTCCAAGTCATAAGGTAAAAGGCGCTTGTGTTATCAATTGATATTTTATCTTTAATAGAGTGATCAGTAAGCGCCCTGGGTCATTGGGTGATAGGCAATCGCGTAAATAATCAAAATTACATTATTCAACAAAACGATCAGTTAACGCCCCCGGTCATTAGGTGATAGTTGCTTGTGTTAATAATTAATATTTTCTTATTCAATAAAGCGAACCGCAAACAATTGAGTCATTAACTTAAAAGTGCTTGTGTTGATAATTAAGACTTTATTATTTAACAGAGTGACAAGTGAGGCCCTGGGTAATTAGATGATAGGCGCTAGTGTTGATACCAAACGTTTCATTATACAAGAGATTGACCTGTAGGCGTCCTGGGTTACTGGGTAATGGGCGCTTATGTTAATAATAAATATTTATTTTTCTAACAAAGCGACCAGTAAGCGTTTCAGGCGATTCGGTGGTAGGCAGTACTATTATTGCTTAATATTTCAGTATTCAAAAAAAAAACCAGTAAACTCTTTAGGTTATTAGGTGATAAGCGCTTGTTTTAATAATTAAAATCTTATCATTTAATAGAGCAATCAGGTAGCTCCTCGGGTTATTGGATAAAAGGCAGTTGTAATAATAATTGATATTTTGGTATTTAATTGAGCGACTAGTAAGCGCCCTAGGTTATTAAGTGATTGGTGCTTGGGTTAATAATTTATAATTTGTTTTTTAATACACTGACCAGTCAGCGCCCCGAGTGATTAGGTAATAGGTTTTTGTATAATTCTCATTATTTTATTATCCAATAGATAGGCAAGTAAGTGCCCCCGGTAATTGGGTGATTGGCAATTGTGTAAATAATCAAAATCTTATTATTCAACAAAATGATCAGTTAACGCCCCTGGTTATTGAGTAATAGTTGCTGGCGTTAATGATTACTATTTTGTTATGGAAAAGAGCAATCAGCATGCAATTTAATCGTTAAGTAATAGGTGCTTGTGTTGATAATCAATACTTTATTATTAAACAGAGTGACGAGTAAATGCCCAGGGTAATTAGGTGATAGGTGATTGTGTTGATACTTAACGTTTTATTAATCAATAGATTGACCAGATAGGGCCCTGGGTTATTGAGTGATAGGTGCTTGTGTTGATAATGAATATTTATTTTTTTACCAAAGCAATTAGTAAGCGCTTTAGGCGATTTGGTGGTAGGCACTACTATTATAGCTTAATATTTCATTATCAGATAAAGAAGCCAGAAAGAGCTTTGGGTTATTGGGTGATAGGCTCTTCTGTTATTTATTTATATTTTATTATTCAACAAAGTGACCAGTAAGCGCCACGGGTCTTTGGGTGATAGGCATTTGTGTTAATATAACTATTATTTTATTTTTAATAATGCGACCAGTTAACGCCTTAAATTATTAGGTATGTGACGTTCTCGTTATTACTTGCAGCTAATTACCGAGGAGAAAATCACGTTGTTGACTATAAAGGAGTCGTGGGTTCACGGTACTTACCTAGACCATAACATTCTATCTAATGCATGAAATAAAGAATTATCTCCCGCCCTTCTAATGCCCCATGTAGAGATGAAAAGATAGGAACTATGGAAATTTTAGAGGTTTGTCAATACTCAATATATTACGAGTATATCAAACATCCAAAGAATAGGATCCCTTACCCGCAAACCTATAAATTATCTTATGGTGGCTAACGTTACAACTTTGTGAAAGGTGTCATAGTACATATAAATAGTTCTTCAACGCAATTAATATGCGAAATAACGTGTAAATCGAAAATATCATGTATTCAATCAAGTTTTATACACAGGAGCGCGTAGCTTCAATTACATAAACGGCATAAGACGCTCGTTCGCATGAAAACTTATTTAAGTGTTATAACAATCGTAATGTTCAATACGTTATTCTTAAAACAAATAAATTAATTGAAAATCGTTAGAAAAGAATTATCAAAAGAAAGATTCAATAATTAATGAATAACAAGAATATATAAAATTGCTGGCGTAATGTGTACGCGAAAGGCTCGGACACAATGTCTTACCAAGCACGTCGCTATAGGCCAGTGTAGTAGTGTAGTGAGATCAGTCAACAAGCCTGAGAAGCAAGGTACTTTAACCTAGGCAGAGAATCTAGAGCTAGAATCTGATGTGGCTGTGTCTGGATCTTACAGCAGACCTTGGTTTTTCGGCGGCTCGGCAATTGCTTCGTGAGGGGGAAATTTGCGGACTCTCATCATTGGTAGAATCTTGTTGTCTCTTTCCCTCTACTCATGCACTTCATGACGCACACTATCGCTATACTTGCATATCCTACTTATCGGCGGCAGCTTTAAACACTAAATAATAATTTTATATTTTTAATAGTCGAAATTGATTTTAAAAAAAATTACTATTTTTTTGGTGAGATTGACCGATGGTCACGTGTAATAGGCGCTTGTGTTAAATATTAATGCTTTATCTCCAATAGAGTGACCTGAAAGTGCCCCAGGTCATGAGATAATAGGTTTTTGTAATAATAACTATTATTTTATTGTTTAAATAAGGGACCAGTAAACGCTTTAGGTCAATGGGTACAAGGCGCTTGTTTCATCAATTGATTTTTGATTTTTAATAGAGCGATTAGTAAGCGCCCTAGGTCATTGGGTGAAAGGTGCTTCTGTTAATATATAATATTTTATTATTTCATAAATCGATGAGTATGCACCCACGGTCATTTGGTGATAGGCGCTTGTATTATTGCTTAATGTTTTATTAGCAGATTAAGTGATCAGTACTCGCCCTGGGTTAACTAATGATAGGCGCTTGTGTTAATAATAAATATTTCATTATTCAGTAGAGCGACCAGTAAGCGGCTGCAGTCGTTGGGTAGTAGGCGTTTGTTTTAATTAAAAGTTTTTCATTCAATAGAGCGATTAGTAAGCTCCTCAGGTTATTGGGTAAATGGCAGTTGTAATAATAATTAATATTTTAGTATTTAATAGAGCGACTAGTAAGCTCCCTAGCTCATTGGGTAATAAGCGCTTGTGTTGATAATTAATATTTCGTTCTTCAATAAAGCGAACAGTAAGTGCTTTAGGTTTCTGGCAAGTGAGTGCCCCGGGTCATTGGGTGATGGGCAATTGTTTCAATGATCAAAATTTCATAATTCAACTAAACGATCAGTTAACGCCCCTGGTCATTAAGAGATAGTTGCTTGTGTTAATAATTAATATTTTGATTTTTAATAGAGCGAACAGCAAACAATTAAGTCAGTAAGTAAAAGGTGCTTGTGTTGATAATTAATATTCTAGGAATAACTAGGGTTGTTTAGCGATTTGGTATGTAGGGGTGTTGATGATTAATATTTTAGTAAGTTATAAGCGCTTGTGTTAATAATTAATATTTCATTCGCCAATAAAACGAGCAGCAAGTGCTTTAGGTTTTCGGCAAGTAAGTGCCCCGGGTCATTGGGTGATAAGCAATTGTTTAAATAATCAAAATTTCGGTATTTAACTAAACGATCAGTTAATGCCCCTTGTCATTAGGAGATAGTTGCTTGTGTTAATAATTAATATTTTGTTATTTAATAGAGCGAACAGCAAGCAATTGTTTAAAAGGCGCTTGTGTTAATAATTAATACTTTATTATTTAACAGAGCGATAAGTAAGTGCCCTTGGTAATTAGGTGATAGGCGCTTCTGTTATTAATAATTATTTATTCAATAGAGTGGCTAGTAATCGCACCAGGTCATTGGGTGATAGGCACTTGTAATGTTGGTTTTTCATTTAGCAGAGTGAATAGTAAGCGCCTACAGTCATTTGGTGATAGTTGCTTGTAACATTATTGATTTTTCACTCTACAGAGTGGCTAATCAGTGCCTAGGGTCATTGGGTTATAGGCGCTGGTAATATTAACAATTATTCATGAAACAGAGTGACCAGTAAGTACCCTGGGTCGATGGATGAAAGGAACTTGTGTTATGAATAATTATGAATTTAACGGAGTGGCTATAGTTAGCGCCTCGGTTCATTGTGTGCTAGGCGCTTGCGCTATTTATAACTATTTATTTATTTCATCAAGTTTTTAGTAAGCGCCATGGTTTTTTGGGTGGTATGTGTTGTCATATTATTAATTTTTTATTAAACAGAGTGGCTAATAAGTGTCTATATGGTCGTTCGGTAATAGGCGCTTGTTATATTATTAATTATTCATTTAACAGAGTGGCCAGTAAGTGCCGTGGTTCATTTAATGATAGGCGCTCGTAATATTATATTAATTCCTTATTGAACAAAGTGTCTAGTAATTGTTGTGGTTAATTGAGTGATAGGCGCTTGTAATATTATTAATTTCTTATTGAACAGAGTGGTAATAAGTAACCGCCCTAGCTTATTCGGTAATAGGCAATAAAAATATTAATTAATATTTGTTTTACAAAGTGGCCTGTAAACACTCCGAGTCATTGGGTAATAGGCAATTGTGTTATAAATAATTATTTACTTAACAGAGTTACCTGTAAGTACCCTGGGTCATTAGGTGATAGGCACTTGTGTTTTGAATAATTATGTATTTGACAGAGTGACCAGTACGCGTCCCAGGTTATTGGGTGATAGGCGCCTGATAAACTGGTAATTATTCATTTAACAGAGGGATCAGTGAGCGCCCCGGTTCATTGTGTGATAGGCGCTTGCGTTATCAATAACTTATTTTTCACTAGAAATGCCAGTAAGCGCCCCAGGTTATTGAGTGATAAGCGCTTGTGTTATTAGAAATCATTTATTTAACAGAGTTGTCAGAAAGCACCTTAGTTTATTAAATGAGAGGTGTAAGTAATATTATTAGCTATATATTTTCCGTAGTTATCAGCAAGTGCCTAGGGTTATTTGCTGAAAGGCGCCTGTAATATTAATCATTATTTGTTTAACAGAGTGACCAGTAAGCACCTCAGATCATAAGGTGATAGGCGCTTGTGTTATATATGTATAATTATTCACGTAATAGAGTGACCGGTAAGCATCCTGGGTTGTGGGGTGATAGGTGCTTGTAATATTATTAATTATTTATTCAACATAGTTGCCAGTAAGCGTCTCATGTCATTAGGTAATAAGCGCTTGTGTTATGATTAATTATTTATTTGACAAAGTTACTAGTGAGCGTCCTGGGTTATTAGGTGATAGGCACCTAAAGTGTTAATATTTATACATTTAACAAAGTTGCCAGTAAACACCGTGGTTCAATGGGTGATATGCGCTTGTAATATCATCAATTTTTTATTGAACAGAGCGGCCAGTAAGCGTCTAGGGTCATAGGATAATAGGCACTGGAAATATTAATAGTTGTTTATGAAACAGAGTTGCCAGTAAACGCCCGAAGTCATCGAGTGATAAGCGCTTGTGTTACTAATAATTATTTATTTAACAGAGTGGCCAGTTACCGCCGCACAGTGGGCAAAAACGGGTTTTTTCGTTCCAAAATCGTAGAACTCGCGAACGAAAATAGATAGATTGATAATTCTTTTTGGATGTTGTAGTTCACTTAATGCAGAATATAGGAAAATTATAGAAAAGTATAACATACATTGTTCTAACCTCAAAAAAAAGTCCGATTCTTGGTTATTTTCCAGAAAAATCAAGAAACAGGCTCGAAAAAAAAAAAGTAACAACTGAAAAACATGTAAAAGTAAATACATTGATGCCATTATACTCGAATAATTATTTTATACTGATTTTATTTCTTATACTGACTCAACATAACCTCAATACACGCATGAAATGAAAATATGCTACTTTGTTTAAAAAATCATTGTAAATCGTCTTAAAAAAATTATTATGTGAACTATTTTTCCAGATACAAACAAATACCAGAACAAACCACTGTAGAATCGGAATTTATATTATTTTCCTGTTTAATAACCTTAAAAATTATTAAAACTTATGTAAGGAAAAAAAGAAAATTTTCATCTATATTTAAAAATATTGCCTTACTGTAAAAAAATTTGTGTTAAAGAATACCTATTTATGCAGCAAAAAAGAGAACTATATCTACAACAATAGTGAAAGTGACGTCGATGAATTAGAATCATTAAACGAGTATGATGAGAGTGATGATGAAATGTGTATATAATGAAAACGCTGGATAATGAGATAATCGAAAACCTGTTTTTTAATAATTTTTGAGGTTATAAAACAAGAAAATAATATAAATTTCGATCCTACAGTGATTGGTTCTGGGATTTATGTTTGTATCAGGAAAAATAATTCATACGTTAATTTTTTTAGGACAATTTACAATGATTTTTTAAACAAAGTAGCATATTTTCATTCAATGCGTGTATTGAGGTTATGTTGAGTCAGTATAAGAAATAAAATCAGCATAAAATTAATATACGGGTATAATGGCATCAATGTATTTACTTTTACATGTTTTTCAAGTGTTACTTTTTTTTTTGAGCCTGTTTCTTGATTTTTCTGGAAAATAACCAAGAATCGGACTTTTTTTTGAGGTTAGAACAATGTATGTTATACTCCCCTATACTTTTGCTATATTTTGCATTAAGTGAACTACAACATCCAAAAAGAATTATCAATCTATCTATTTCCGTTCGCGAGTTCTACGATTTTGGAACAAAAAAATCCGTTTTTGTCCACTGTGCGCCAAGGTGTATTGGGCGATAGGCGCTTGTAATACTATAAATTTTCTATTTAACAGAGTCGCCAGTAAGCATCTGGGGTCGTTAAGTAATAGGTGCTTGTGATATTATTTATTTATCATTTTACAGAGTGGCCAGTTAGCGGCGAGTTTCATTAGGTGATTAGCGCTTGTAATATTATCAATTTTTTATCTAACAGAGTGGCTAGTAAGCGTCTAGGGTCGTTGAGTAATAGGCCCTTGTAATATTAATAAATATTCATTTAACAGAGTGGCCAGAAAGAACGTAGTTTGTTGGGTGATAGGCGCTTGTAATATTATTAATTTCTTATTTAACAGAGTAGCCAGTGAGTGCCATGTTTTATGGGTTGATAGTGGCATGTAACATTAACAATTTTTTATTTAACAGAGTGGCCAGTAAGCGCCCTGGCTTCTTTGGCTTATTCGGTAATAGGCAATAAAAATATTAATTAATATCTGTTTTACAAAGTGGCCTGTGATCACCCCGAGTCATTGGGTAAGAGGCACCTGTGTTATTGATAATTATTTATTCAATGGAGTGGCTAGTAATCGCACCAGGTTATTGGGTAATAGGCGTTTGTGTTTTAAATAATTATGTACTTAATAGAGTAACCAGTAAGCATCCTAGGTGATTGGGTAAAAGGCGCTTGATATATTAATAATTATTCATTTAACAGAGTGACCAGTAAGTAACCTTGGTCATTCGGTGATAGGCGCTTTTGTCGTTTATAACTATTTATTAAACAAAGTTTCTAGTAAGTGGAGTAATTTATTGGGCGATAGGCACTTGTAATATTAATTTTTTATTTAGCAAAGTGACCAGTAAGCGCCTAGAGTTATTTGGTGATAATCGCTTGCTTAAAGAATATATACATGGAGGAAGCATTGTACGCTCCGACCGTGAGACGAGATGAGAAAGACAAAAGACAAATAGCAGTACAACCTTTCTCTCTCTTACACGCCTCTCATTGGTTGGCCCCTTCCCTATACATAGGTATAGTCGTGTCCACGAGTGGTGGTCGTGGGGGAACAGAGCAGATATATGTAACCTAAGCTCTGATGAAAAAGAACTTATACATTACCAGAGAAGATTGAATATATCCTCTTTAAGTATAGAAGGCCAAAGCGGAATTCCGAGCAATACACACTAAAACAATAATCTTCCATAAGAAAATAATTAAAACAACAAAATTTGGATAAAAATTTTCAATATTAATTGAAGCTCTCATATCTGGTTAAACACTTCATGTATGTCTAATGACTCGATTAGAATGTTTGTCTCTGAAAGCTGAGCGGTCAAGAATGCTCGATTAGCTTTTGCGCTCTGAGCTTGGAATATGACCTATGCTATATATATTTTTTTTTTTCTTTTCAGGTATACATTTTCATAATACTAATTTTATTACGTTTCGTTTGTTTATAATTTTTATATATATTTTTATAAAGACTTTTATTTTATGATATTTCATATTGTAATAGTAAGATTTAAAAAACTACTCTTGGCTAATGCCAATAAAATACTAATGCGGGCATAAATTCTATATTATACTGTTACAACACGTATAATTCATTTTCTATGGGCATTACTCAATGGGAACCGACGGGAAGACGGCAGTATTTTTCATCAGGATAGGATGCATGCAGGATAAAAGGCATATCAGATATTAGAACCCCAATAAATCCGTACTGATCAATGCAGTAAATAATTAAATAAATAATATTTACACTTGTAATGATAGTAATATACAAAAAGTATTTACATATTTTTGCATGAGTATTTTATTGGCATTAGCCAAGAGTAGTTTTTTACATCTTATTATTACAGTGTGAAATCTTATAAAATAAATGTTTTTATAAAAATATATAAAATTATAAACAAACGAAACGTAATAAAATAATAATTATAAAAATATATACCTGAAAAAAAAGCATTGGTCAGATTCCAAGCCTAGAGCGCAAAAGCTAATCGAGCATTCTTGACCGCTCAGCTATCGAAGACAAACATTCTAACTGAGTCATTAGCCATACATGAAGTGTTTAATCAGGTATGAGAGCTTTAATTAAAATTAGAAATTTTCATTCAAACTTTGTTGTTTTAATTATTTTCTAATGGAAGATTATTGTTTTAGTGTGTATTGCTCGGAATTCTGCATTGGTCTTCTATACTTAAAGAGGATATATTCTATATTCTCTGGTAATGTATAAGTTCTTTTTTATCAGAGCTTAGGTTACATATATCTGCTCTGTTCCCCCACGACCGCCACTCGAGGACACGACTGTACCTATATAAACGGAAGAGGGCCAACCAATCAGAGGCGTGTGAGAGAGAGAAAGGTTGTACTGCTATTTGTCTTTTGTCTCTCTCATCTCGTCTTGCAGTCGAAGCATACAATGCTTCCTCCATGTACATATTCTCTAAGGTCGCTTGTAACATTATTGATTTTTCATTCTACAGAGTGGCCATTCAGCGTCTAGGGTCATTGGGTAATAGACGCTTGTAATGTTGATAATAATTTATTAAACAGAGCTGTGCGTGAGCTCCCATGGTCATGGTGATAAGCGTTTGTGTTACTAATAATTATTTATTTAACAGAGTGACCAGTTAGCGACGTGGTTTATTGGGTGATATGCGCTTGTAATATTATCGAATTTTCTATTTAACAGAGTGGCCACTAAATGTCTAGGGTCAATTGGTAATAGGCCCTTGTAATATAAATAAATATTCATTTAACAAAGTGGCCAGAAAGAATGGTGTTCATTGGGTGATAGGCGCTTGTAATATTGTTTATTTCTTATTTAACAGCGTGGCCAGTAAGTGCCATGTTTTATGGGTTGATAGGGGCATGTAACATTAATAATTTTTCATTTAACGAAGTGGCCAGTAAGCGCCCTGGCTTATTAGGTAATAGGCGCTAGAAATATTATTATTAATTGATATTTATTTGACAAAGAAGCCAGTAATCGCCCTGTGTTATTGGGTGGGAGGTGCTTGTGTTTTAAATAATGATGTACTCAACAGAGTAACCAGTAAGCGTCCCAGGTGATTGGGTAATAGGTGCTTGGTATATTATTTTATTCATTCAACAAAGTCACCAGTAAGTACCCTTGGTCATTGGGTGATAGGCGCTTTCGTCGTTTATAACTATTTATTTAACAAAGTATCTAGTAAGCGCAGTAGTTTACTGGTCAATAGGCACTTGTAATATTAATTTTTTGTTTAGCAGAGTGACCAGTAAGTGCCTAGAGTCATTTGGTGATAGTCGCTTGTAACATTGTTGATTTTTCATTTTACAGAGTCTCCAACCAGCGCCTAGGGTCATTAGGTTATAGGCACTGATAATATTAATAGATATTTAGTAAACAGAGTGACCCGTAAGTACCCTGGGTCGATGGATGAAAGGCACTTGTGTTATGAATAATTATGAATTTAACAGAGTAGCTAGTTAGCGCCTCGATTCATTTTGTGATAAGCGCTTGCGTTATTTATAACTTATTTTAGCAAGTTTTTAGTAAGCACCGTGGTTTGTTGGGTGGTAGGTGTTGTCATGTTACTAATTTTTTATCTACTAGAATGGCCAGTAAGCGTCTAGGGTCGTTGGGTAATAGGCGCTTGTAGTATCAATAATTATTTATTTAACAGAGTAAACAGTAAGTACCCTGGGTTATTGGGTGATAGGCTCTTATGTTTTAAATAATCATGGACTCATCAGAGTGACCAGTGAGCGTCTCAGTTCTTTGGGTGATAGGCGCTTGGGTTATTTATATGTTCACTTTACGAGTAAAGTGTAATTATGACGAGGAGGAAGGCTGTAGAAGTGAGATGGCTGTTTATTCTAACACGAGTTCACAACATTGGATAAATAGACGACTCACACATTTGAAGCTCCTTATGTCCCTTTCTTACTTTCCTAAAAGCTAACTAATAGGAGAAACTGCGTGAGTCGTCCCTTCCATCGAGAACGACTCGGGGCGTGGGGGGTCTTTAGAGTGAACTATACTCGAGGTTCCATGGAGCCTCCTGTGGTCTCTCGGACTTCAGGGCACCGGTAGCGGAACAATTATAAGGAAAATAAGGCCGAGTCAAAGAAAATTCTTCCTTTCGACGACATCTTGACCAGAGCATCTCGCTTCGTTCGTCTTCCTCCTCTGACTGGTAAGCGTGGATTCGATTTTGTGTCTCTACCAGTCGATTGATTGCCTTTTGGCCTTCTGCTTACGTTTTTTGTAGAGTTAAATTGTAATTCATCGCAGAAAGCTTATAATTAGAGTTATTGATTACTGCGAAATTTGCTCTCCTTTGAAATCGGCAACCTTTTGTTCTTGCGACGCGGTTTTCTTTCCTCGTTGATAGTTTGATTGTTTTGCGTTTTGCTTACTTCTCTCATTCCTCTTGCTTAAATCAGCCAGAAACTGACATTTTGTTAATTTGAATCAACCACTTGTAAATAGAACTTCTTTAATTAAACCTTTTAATTTGATATCTAAGAACTAAAACGATTTGCTGTTATTCATTTAAAACAACCTTAACCCAAGCTCAGTAAGTAATCTGATTTTTTTTTGTTTGTTTTTAATCTTCGAATCGACGTGGAAATTTTTATTAAGAAGCATCCATTTTTTTTCTAACGGGCCTTTTTCGCATCAAGACTCGCTCCTACTCTCGTTAACTCACGATTTAGTTTTTTAGTGTAGCATTTCGTTGCGCAATTTTTTTTGTTTTAACATTTTGGTAGCAGAGCTGAAAAATTTCAGGCGATTCCGGAGGTAAACATCAGGCCATTCTTCACGGCTGTATTCGGCTAAGGTCAAGGGCACTGACGTATGTATTACGTCTGGTCGTTCTGTTTGGCAACAACAGCAAGGAGAAAGGAAAGACGAGGCAAGTGACGTCACGGCTTTTGTTCGCTTTGCGGCTTCGTCTTTGTCGCCCCACCCATCATACATCGACAGCTCGCGTCTCTTTTTCGGCGCTTTTCTTCGAGCGTGGTCGACCGAGCGGGGGGAGAGGATCGCGCAGCTAACTTAAGGTACGGTACACTTGCTTATTGCTTTATCTTTCGTTCTCTCTTTCTTTCTCTTCCGCTTCCAACATTATATACGCGGTCCTTTGGATCCGAGGCAAACGCGCGTAAGTTTAGAACTATCCTTATTGTTATCGCTACTTCTTTTCGTCGCACCGTTCGTCCTTCTATTCTCGACGGCGTACGCCTATTCTTCGGCCTTTGATCGCGGTCGAACGAGCGGGGGGAAGTCGGTGGCTACAATTAATTATTAAAGTGATAATTATTTCAGATTGATCCAACCAAAAATTTAACTCCTTTGGAAGTTCGTTGCTGCTATAGATATTTCATAGTTTTTTGTTGTTGAATTTGAAAATCGCTTGTTTTTCTTTCATTTTTTCGTTTTTTACTTTATTTTATAGTTCACGTCATTTGTTGTGTTAACGTGGTTTGTTAAAAGAAACACAACATGGATAAGCTACTAAATGCGCAACTAAAGCTTTATAATAATATTAGGAATTTCTATGAAAACCCAACGGATAAAGTCGGTGAACAAAGGCAAACCCTTCTTCATTTTTAATAACGCCTAGGATTGTTAGAACTTTATTGGAGTAAATATCTCGATCATCACGATTCCTTACTAGAGTTTAAAAAATAACTAAAAGGGCACGATTACTTGTCGAAAGATTACTATACGGACGTGGAGGATGCTTATACTTATGCAAAGGTTAGGATATTGGAGAATATTAATAACCTCACACCTCCTGCCCCTCCTGCACCGAGACTTACTCCCGTACAGAGTTCCACCGGTGCGTCTGTTTCATTACCAGCGCTCACGTTACCAACTTTTACGGGTAAACGCGATGAGTGGGAGTTGTTCAAACAAAGGTTTTCTTCAATGGTAAAAAATAAAATTTCGCTATCAAACGTTGAAAAATTGCAACACCTTTTGAATGCCGTGCAAGGGCAAGCTGCTTTACGACTTAAAGGTTTAGAAATAACTGAAGCAAATTTCGACGTTGCTTGGGAGAAATTAACGCGTTGGTACGATAATTCGCGTATCCGACTTTTTAATAATATAGAAAAATTAATTCAATTACCATCAGTTCGGCTTCGTAATGGTCAGGACCTTAATGATTTGGTAGACCAAACGGAAGAAGCAGTAAGAGCGTTAAGGGATTTAGAGTGTCCTATAAATCAAGTTGACTTTTGGCTAGTCCACTGTATCGTGAGAAAACTAGACCCCGTTTTTCGTGAAAGCTGGGAACTTACTCGAGAAAATCGTGACGTTTTCGCTACGTACGATGAGTTAAGTACCTTTTTGGAGCGAAGAATTCAATCGCTTGAACAATCACGAATTTCAAACGATCATTCAGATATCCGATCGGCCAACTCTTCGCGTTCGAATTCAAATTTTGCAAAGAACACTGCTGTTCATTCTTCGCAATCGGTCGAGACTGCATCCTTTGTCTCGTGCTTTCTGTGTAGTGGCAATCATTGGCTGCATAAATGTTACAAGTTCAAGAAAATGCCCCAATTGCAGCGATTACAGTTCTGCAAAAAAGAAAAACTTTGTCATAATTGCCTGCAGAATTCACACTTTGTAGATAAGTGTCCTGACGTTAAACGTTGTTTCACGTGTCAAAATAAGCATCACACATTGCTGCACTATGACCCTATGACCGTTCGGGAACTAAGACTTCAAAGTCAAATCAGTCTCTCGCACAAAGCAAAGGTGTCAATACAAATTCTGTTGACCAAACTGATACTTCCCAAAGTGCCACAACAGCGCTATCAACCTGAACGGATCCTATATCTTCGCATTTTGTTTCAACAAAGCGTATAATTCTTTTGGCTACTGCGCGTATCATTCTACATGATTCGAATGGAAATTTTATTATAGTCCAGGCTTTAATCGGCCCCGCGGCGGAGAGTTCATTCGTTTCATCTCGAGCCACCAGTCAACTTTCGTTAAATTATAAAAGAGTCGCACTTTCGATTGTAGGAATGGGCGGTGCAGTAACGTCTAAGGCGAGGGCTGAAGTAATTATCGTGGCTTCATCAAACCATGATAATAAATGGAGTTTAAGCTTTTCAGCTCTAGTTCTAGACGATCTCACTAGATATCTTCCAAATAGGGAATTCGAAGTTAGAGATTAGCCTCATTTGAAAGGACTACAATTCGCTGACCCACGATTCCATCAGCCTGATAAAATCGATTGTGTATTAGGCGCGGATGTATATGCGTCGATAATAAGAGACGGTATAAAGCGCGGGTCTTTAGGAACTCCTGTAGCTCAGGAGTCTGCTTTCAGTTGGTTACTCACGGGTGCAGTTAGCGCAGATAAGACCGGCAAAGAAGATCAGTCAATACAAGTTCTTCACACCTATACCGAGCCTTCCATTTCAAACATTCTAACTAAATTTTGGGAGGTAGAAGAAATTCCTTGTATGACGCTATTAACACCTGATGAACAGTTCTGCGAAGAGCATTATTGCAAAACGCATTCTCGTGACGAAAACGGAAGACTTACAGTTCGGTTGCCCTTTTTTAAACAACCTGCATTCTTCGGCTCACGAGACATTGCGTATGCTTGTCTTATACGATCAGAACGACGTTTACTGAAAAACGATACCTTTATGTCAGCATACAATAATTTTATGCTTGATTATTTAGATTTAAAGCATATGGATCTCGTTCCCTCGGATCATCGTCAGCGTGCCAGTTACTATCTGCCCCATCACGCTGTGCTCAAGGCGGGTGATGTAGAAAAAATTCGTGTAGTCTTTAACGCGTCACAGAAAGACTCAAACGGACTCTCGTTAAATAATGCACTTCTAGCTGGGCCCAAACTTCAAACCGATATTTCGATAATTTTAACACTGTGGCGCTTTTACAGATACGTTTTTAGAACAGATGTAAAGAAAATGTTCAGGCAGATCGGGGTGCATCCATGTGACACGGATTGGCAACGCATTCTTTGGCGTCCTGATACTACGAAGCCAATTCAAGATTACAGAGCCACTACAGTAACTTACGGAACGGCGTGCGCTCCCTTCCTGGTGCTTAAGGTGATGAAACAATTGGCCGAAGATGGAAAGGAGACCTACCCCGCTGCTGCCACTATCATTCGCAAAGAGCTTTATGTTGACGACTTTTTCACTGGAGCGGATGACATTACTGAGTCCATAGTTCGACGAGATCAACTAATAGCTCTTCTTGGTTCAGCTGGCATGCAGCTGGGCAAATGGGCTACAAATGAGCCAAGAATTTTAGAAAGAATTTCATCAAAGACACCAGCAGAGGTTGATATCAAATACGATGAGGTTATATCGACTCTTGGATTGAAATGGAATCAAAAAACTGATTCTTTTTCGTTTCAATCAACGGTAAAGGCCAATTCGGCCTTTGTTACTAAACGATTTATTTTGTCCGATATTGCACGCTTGTTTGACCCTTTAGGTTGGCTTGCTCCAATCATAATTACAGCTAAAACGATTTTACAAGAACTTTGGCTACTCAAGCTCGATTGGGATATCCCGGTGACGGATCAGCTTCTTAATCGTTGGCTATGTTTCCACGGGGAATTGAGCAACATTTCAATGATTTTAGTCCCACGATGGTTGGGGGTAAAACCCGACGCAAGTTGGCACCTTCAAAGCTTCGCAGATACCTCAAAGCAAGCTTATGCAGCTGTCATCTTCGCTGTCACCCCAGGTGGAGAGTCAATGCTATTGCTGTCAAAGACTAAAGTATCACCGATCAGGGTAGAAACGTTGCTGCGTCTAGAGCTTTGCAGCGCAGTTCTACTAGCACGACTTACCAAGCATTTTTTAACCAAATCGAGTCGTCAACCAAAAAGCATACACTTTTGGACTGATTCACAGGTTGTCCTTGAGTGGCTCAAAAATCATCCTTCTCGCTGGCCGACATTCATCGCAAACCGTACCAGCGAGATATTGTCATCTTTTCCAGAGGCTACTTAGAGGCACGTCAGGTCAGCACAAAACCCAGCAGATTGCGCAACTCGAGGACTAACTCCTGCAGAATTGAGAGCTCATTCTCTGTGGTGGCACGGACCGTCATGGCTCACCCTAAACGAATCTGCTCGGCCGCATAGCAAGCAGTCGGAGCTGGAAGTGCAAGCTTTTTTCTGTGAAGAAGAGAAGCTTGCGGTCACCGCTCGTTCCACCGCGAGCTTTGTTTGTTTGTCTATAGGGTCAAAAACTTCAAATTTTTTGAAAATACTTCGTAGCTTGGCATATACAGCTCGCTGGCGATTGAATATTAAGCGACAACCAACTGACAAGCAGCGAGGTCAATTAACAGTTGTTGAGTTGAACTTAGCACGTCTATTTTGTTTTAGAGCCATACAGCAAAGTCACTTTACAGAAGAAAAACGGACCTTGCTTGCTGGCAGCATACTTCATAAGCTACGAAGGCTCAATCCTTTTATTTGCGAACAAGGGCTTTGAAGAGTTGGAGGGAGACTTCATCACGCTCCGTTGTCCGAGGATGAAGAGCACCCAATAATCCTGCCAGGAAGCTGCAAATTAGTCAAATGGTTGATACAGGAAGCTCACATGTTCACGCCGCATGGAAGACCTCAGCTTATGATTTCCGTCCTCAATACTTCGTTTTTCAGCAATACTCGTTATGCAGCAAAAGGCACCAAACAGATCATGGGCCAACTGCCTGCAGCAAGAGTGACACCTACACGACCTTTCGCCGCTACTGGTCTCGATTATGCAGGGCCAGTACCTGTACTTTTTTCAAAGGGTCACGGCGCAAAATCAACGAAGGGCTACATAGCTATTTTTATCTGCATGATAACCATGGCTATACACATCGAAATCATGTCGGACTCATCATCAGAGACTTTTTTGGCAGCTCTCACTCGTTTTTGCGCTCAGCAAGGCACATGTTCAGTCATTTTTTCAGACAATGCGACTACATTCAAGGGCGCATCATCTGAACTCGACAGGTTATTCCAGCAATCTTCAAATTTCACTGTTGAAGTCAACGATCAACTCAGCACTAAAGGGATCAAGTGGTCTTTTATTCCACCTCGAGCCCCACATTTTGGAGGTCTCTGGGAGGCTGCTGTCCGAAGTTTTAAGCATCATTTTAGAAGAGTCGTTGGAGATGCGACCTTAACCTTCGAGGAGCTGTCTACGTTGGCAGCCAAGATTGAGGCTTGCCTCAATTCACAGCCACTGTGCCCTTTGGCTAGTGATCCCCTTGCTCCGACGACACTGACACCGGCTCATTTTTTGA
Organism: Copidosoma floridanum; assembly: GCF_036245765.1. Lineage (NCBI taxonomy): Eukaryota > Metazoa > Arthropoda > Insecta > Hymenoptera > Encyrtidae > Copidosoma > Copidosoma floridanum. The sequence continues at coordinate 6,009,069 of NW_028321892.1, read as the reverse complement.
CGGACTCGCAACTACTGTCTTACCCGGAGCCTTACTCAAACGACAATGCAGTACCGAAATATGTCAGTCGCTGGAGGCTGCTGAATCTGATGCGCAACTCCTTTTGGACACGCTAGAAGAAAGAGGTTTTACACCAATTTCAGTTATTTAATAAATGGCAAACACCACAATTGAATCTTCAGGTTGGTGACATCGTGCTGCTCAAAGACGAACTCAGCCCACCAAGCAAATGGTCACTTGGTCTTATAATCGACATTTATCCTGGGGACGATGGTCTTGTTCGCGTCGCCATAATTAAGACTGCCTCAGCAATCTTCAAGCGTCCAGTGGTCAAGCTTATCAAACTTCCAACGGAAGCCGATTTTGAAGATTGTCTATCGAGGGATAAAGAAATTGAGCTGCCCAGTAAAACTTAATCGTTGTATCAGCTACAGCAACAGCCTGAATTAATTTTTTTAGCATCGCGTTTAGCTTTCGTGAGTAGATTAGCCATATTCGATTTTTGTTTTCCTTTAAAAAATGTTTCTTTTCTTTTAATACCTTTGATAGGTACATTAATTCTTATTTTTTAAACTACAGGCTTCTTTTTTGTTACATCAGCTTTATTCAACTAGTGTTTAAAACTGAATATTGTTTCTTTATTATTTTATTTTATACTTTTTTTCTCACTCTTAAAATTAGTAACATTAATTAACTCATTCAAGCAGATAAAAAGTTGTAAAAGTAATTTTTTGTTTGTTTTTGTTTTTCCACTATGTAATGCTGGCTTATTCCTTCAAAGCCAGCCTAGGATTAGCTACAATCGTACACTAGGCTGTTCTATATCGCAATTTCGAAATTTATTAACAAATTTTATATTTTTGGAATTGGTTGACGCTATATTGCGTCAAAGTGGGCGGTATGTACACTTTACGAGTAAAGTGTAATTATGACGAGGAGGAAGGCTGTAGAAGTGAGATGGCTGTACACGGAAGATTGTTGTTACCAGAAAAACAGGTACTACATGTTAGTACAAGTATTTTCGATACTCTGTACAAGAAAAATGTGTACTGGTACAGGTATATTTGGTACGGTAGTATACTTTAAAGTACCTTAGTGAGTATAGATAAACCTTATACTTAGTACGTCAAAATCCGATACGTGGTACGGGTTTTTCCTGTACCAGTACAGAAAGTTAGTTGGCCAGTGGGAGCATATAGAATGTCAGTATATATATACGTAGCTGTAAAAGTTTAAGAGAATAGGATTTCAGTATATCCACCACAACACAATATAAAGTTCAATACATTGATACGAATCTAACAAGATGTAATGATAAGTGCAGTAGGCACTTGTAATCACTTTCCTGTTGCGTATAATAATTGGTTTTCACTCGCAAAGAACAATTTACATATTGAGCCAAAATAACAATGACAATCCCATACATGTATGCAAGTATGCACATATATATATATATATATATATATATATATATATATATATATACATATCTCCACTGTATATTATAAGCGCACGTACTATGCGTGGTAGACGGTACAGTAGAAAGCCATGCGCAGTATACAAATTTAATAGACTATCCATGGTACAGAAAAATCCTGTACCAATCCGTCAAAATGTGGGACTGGTTGCAGAAATCTCAAGACCTGTACGTTGTTTTTCTATGCTCATCACTTTTGGTATAGCTTATTCTAGTAACAACAATCTTCCGTGTATATTCAAACGCGAGTTCACAACAGGGGATAAATAGACGACTCACACATTTGAAGCTCCTTATGTCCCTTTCTTACTTTCCTAAAAGCTAACTAATAAGAGAAACTGCGTGAGTCGTCCCTTCCATCGAGAACGACTCGGGGCGTGGGGGGTCTTTAGAGTGAACTATACTCGAGGTTCCATGGAGCCTCCTGTGGTCTCTCGGACTTCAGGGCACCGGTAGCGGAACAATTATAAGGAAAATAAGGCCGAGTCAAAGAAAATTCTTCCTTTCGACGACATCTTGACCAGAGCATCTCGCTTCGTTCGTCTTCCTCCTCTGACTGGTAAGCGTGGATTCGATTTTGTGTCTCTACCAGTCGATTGATTGCCTTTTGGCCTTCTGCTTACGTTTTTTGTAGAGTTAAATTGTAATTCATCGCAGAAAGCTTATAATTTGAGTTATTGATTACTGCGAAATTTGCTCTCCTTTGAAATCGGCAACCTTTTGTTCTTGCGACGTGGTTTTCTTTCCTCGTTAATAGTTTGATTGTTTTGCGTTTTGCTTACTTCTCTCATTCCTTTTGCTTAAATCAGCCAGAAACTGACATTTTGTTAATTTCCCTACTGAAAATATATGGCTGGTTTTTTTGGCCATAATTTTTGCCCATAATTTTAGCCATAAAATGTGGCCAAAATTAATGGGCATGATTTTTGGTGCATATTATGGCCAAAAAATATGGCTAAAAAATATGGCTAAAAGGTATGACCACAAAATATGACCACAAATTTTATACAAAAAAAGGTTGTGATTTTGGTATATTCTCACTCGTAGAGGACCAAGAAAAAGTAGTCGTACGTAACCGTGACTTACCATGCATAACTTACTGTGTCTAGGTGATAAACTTAATGACATCAATGAAATTTCAAGTTACTACAGAAGAAATGAAAGGGAAATAATTTATAAAATAAAATGTTATTAAATACCGTAGGAAAAATGAATCAACTTTAAGTGTATTTTATTACAGCTCTTAATAATTGTTGTTTTACACTTTCTAGATTAAGTACCTTTCAAAATTTGAAACAGTGTAATTTTCAAAAAAATATCGCATAAAAAGGGAAATTAAATAAACCAAATTATAATTTTGTTCTTAATTTCCCCACTATGTGTACCATACTAAAATATCTCTAAACTTAAAAATATACGTCTGATATATTACTCGAATCTTTACACTAGTTATGAACACTACAAATGAAACTTTGGCTCATTATTACCAATTTTACATTGGTTATCAGAATCAGGTAGCAAGATAAATTGTAATGATGTATGTATTAGTAACATAAAAAAAAAAGAAATCTATCTCAAACTGAAATTATTCGTTATATTCTGACTCATATCCTTTTGCAGATTCTTCTTTGGAACGGTTTTCTGCCTCGTCTTCAGATTGAGAATTTTCTTCCGCTTTAAGCTCTGTAAAATATGTCGAATATTACATATTTTTATTAGTAAATTTAACTTGTAATGAATACGTCATGAAAATTTTTTTGCAATGTACACCTTTCATTCTCCTATTCTCCAACGTTTGAGTAGTATTGACTGCTGTGCTCAGATGGGACACCCACATCTTCAAGTTCCTCTCCAGATCTTTTCTCTTAGCTTTTGTTAGCTCACCTTTCCTAAGCTTCTCTAAAATGTTATCGTTTATAACCCTTCTTTTCTCTTTTAAATAATAATGGTAACACTCTAAAAATTTTAAAAGTAATAAGAAATATATTCATATCAATAACGACATAGGCTCGTAAAAATTACTTCTTATAATTCCAATTTTTTTTGGAGTAAAAGGTTTACGTGGTGTAGCTCTGCCTTCTCTGGGATCCGCCCTGGCTAAGACCATTGTTCGAAGAACCAAATCTCGTTCCAAATAGAGTTCAAGTGCTAGTTCCTTTACGAAAAGTGATGGAGATTGACAATGCAGGGAATAAAACAAAGTAACGGTTACTATGGGTGTAGTTGGTGTTTACACCCTGGTCTGAATGTCAAGCAAGGTAGAGGTCGCAGCATCAAATATGTTAACTTAGACGTACCAGTCTCTCAACGAACCGAGTCCAATTTGGTCTTACATGCACTGGAAGCACTTGACGAAAATGAAGGGAAAGGCGTAAAAGGCGTTAAAAAAATTACAGTTTTAGCAGACTTACCAAAATTTAACATTGTAGATGGATTTGTTCCTGACATTTTGCACTGTAATAACTTGGGAAATGGGGAAAGATTTTTAAAGTATTGGATTGATTCGAACAAGTTACCTTATTCTTTAGACAAGGAGGACATAGATAAAATTAATTTCTACCTGCAAAACGTAAAGCTTCCCAACCAATTACAAAGATTGTCTCGCGACATAAATGACAGATTTAAGTACAAAGGGGTGGAATACGAAAATTGGATTTTGTTTTTGAGCGATACCATTTTAAAGGCTTTTCCAAAATTTCAGCCTTATGCTAATCACTGGAATTTATTTGTAAGAGGTTACTATATTTTAATGCAGGATAGTGTCACACAAGCAGAATTACAGCAGGCGCATGAATTGTTAACAGAATTTGTTATTGAAACAGAACGATTGTATTCACAAGGTGCTATGACCTATAACGTTCACCAACTCTTACATTTGACATCGAGTGTAGTAAACTGGGGACCGGCGTTAACTCATTCGGGTTATTGTTTTGAAAGTGGAAATGGTGATATTGTTCAAATGGTACATGGGGCCAAAGGTGTAACTCGTCAAATTAGTAAAGCGATTTCGATGAGACAGTGCGTGTTATACTTGCAAGAATTTATACAAATGGAGAAGCCGGAGTCATCCGTTTTAGATTTCGTTTCTTACTTAGACCAAAAATATGCAAAACATAGTTTGAAAGTTACTAATGCTAGATATTTTGGAAAACATTATCCAACGAAAACAAAAGTGATTAATGAGCTTTCTTTATCCTTACATGCTCGAACATACAAAAAAATGGTCCAAAATAGGTGTTTATTTACTTCGTGTAATATAAGCAGATTACGATCAGACAACTCTTTTGCGATAACCGTAGATAAACATTATGTAAAACTGGTTGAATTTATAGTGGATCCCATTCAATCGATGGAATATACTCTTTGTCATTTAGTTGAAGTTGAACAAAACAATAATCCATCAAAGAGAATTATCAGCGTGTCAAATGTTTTAACACCGATTGACACAAACCGTATACACAAAGTTTGTGTTCATCTTGCTTCAGATGTTCTTAAAGCTGAATACATATGTGCTGTTCCCAATCTGTATTACGTTTAAAAAAATTGTGTATCATTACTTAATAATAAAATAACACAGTAAAAAATATAGCAATAATGAATTAAAATGTTTTTGTACACATCAAATTGTATGCAAGTAGCTGTTTTTGTATTGTACATGTAAGGATACAGCAAAATATACAGTAAAAAGTTATGTAATTGTATTGTACTTTTTTATTCTAGCTCCAAATTGCTCTCCTCATAAATATTTTAAATGTGTGTTTTATTTTTAGTACTTGCACATGGTAACCTAATAACTTTTGTTAGTTAAATAATATGTCATTTAACTCATAAGACCGGTGGTGGTCACGATATCCTTAGATTTTTTACCCACAATTTGTGGACATTTTTTTTCCATATTTTTTAGCCATATTTTTTGGCCATACTTTTTAGCCATATTTTTTGGCCATAATATGCACCAAAAATCATGCCCATTAATTTTGGCCACAATTTATGGCTAAAATTATGGGCAAAAATTATGGCCAAAAAAACCAGCCATATATTTTCAGTAGGGTTGAATCAACCACTTGTAAATAGAACTTCTTTAATTAAACCTTTTAATTTGATATCTAAGAACTAAAACGATTTGCTGTTATTCATTTAAAACAACCTTAACCCAAGCTCAGTAAGTAATCTGATTTTTTTTGTTTGTTTTTAATCTTCGAATCGACCTGGAAATTTTTATTAAGAAGCATCCATTTTTTTTCTAACGGGCCTTTTTCGCATCAAGACTCGCTCCTACTCTCGTTAACTCACGCTTTAGTTTTCGAGTTGAGCATTTCGTTGCGCAATTTTTTTTGTTTTAACATTTTATCTATTTATTTTAACAGATTCTTTAATAAGCGCTGTGGTTTATTGGGTGATAGGCACTTGTGTTATTATTTATTTTCTATTTAGCAGGAAGGCCAGTAAGTATCGTACTTCATTAGGTATAGGCGCTTGTATTGTTATTAATTTTTTTTATTAAACAGAGTGGCCAGTGAGCTTCCAAGGTCATTGGGTACTAAGCATTTGTGTTACTAATAAGTATTAATTTAACAGAATTGCCAGTGAGCGTCTGAGGTTGTTGAGTAATAGGTGCTTGTAATATTAATAATCATTTCCTTAACAGAGTGGCCAGTAAGTGCCGTGGTTCATTGAGCGATAGACGCTTGTAATATTATCAATTTTTCATCTATCAAAAAGGCCAGTAAGACTCTAGGGTCATTGGTTAATTGGCACTTAGAACGTTGATAATTATTTACTTAACAGAGTAGCCAGTAAGCGCTGATGTTCATTGGGTAATAGGACCTTGTAATATGATCAATTTTTTAGTTAACAAAGTGGCCAGTAAGCGTCTAGAGTTATTTGGTAAAAGGTGCTTGTAATACTAGTTATTTCTCATATAACAGGGTGGCCAGTTAGGGCCAAGGTTCATTGGGTGATAAGCGCTTGTAATATTACCAATTTTTTATTCAACATAGTGGCCAGTAAGCCTCTAGGGTCGTTGAGTAATAGGCCCTTGTAATAATAATAAATATTTATTAAACAGAGTGGCCGGAAAGAGCGTGGTTCATTGGGTGATAGGCGCATGTAATATTATCAGTTCTCCATTTGACAAAGTGGCAAGTAAGCGTGTAGTGTCGTTTGGTGATAGGCACTTGTAATATTATTGATCTTCTGTTTTACAGAGTAGCCAGTAAGCGTCTAGGGTCATTGGGTAATAGGTGCTTGTAATATTAATAATTGTTTTATGATCAGAGCTGCCAGTAAGCGCCCAAAGTCAGTGGGTAATATAAGTTTGTGTTACTGATAATTATTCATTTAACATAGTGACCAGTTAGCGCCCTGGTTCATTGGGTGATAGGGGCTTGTGACATAATTAATTTTTTATTTAACACAGTAGCTACTGAGCTGATAGGGTCATTGGGTAATAGGCCCTTGTGATAATAATAAATATCCATTTAACAGAGTGGCCAGAAAGAACGTGGTTCATTGGATGATAGGGGCTTGTAATATTATCAATTGTTCATTTAACAAAGTGGCTAGTAAGCGTCTAGGGTGATTGGGTGATAGGCGCTTGTTTTATTGATAATTATATATTCAACAGAATGGCCAGTAATCACCATGGTTCATTAGGTGTTAAGCGCCTGCATTATCAATAACTATTTATTTAATAGGGTAGCCAGTGAGCGCTTTGGGTTATTAACAGATAGGTGCTTGTAACATTAAAAATTTTTTATTTAACAGAGTAGCCTGTAAGCACCTAAGGTTATTGGGTGATTGGCGCTTGTTATGTTAATCATTATTCACTTAACAGAGTCGACAATAAGCACCATGGTTTATCCAGTGATAGGCGCTTGGAATATTATTAATTTTTTTTTACAGAGTAGCCAGTAAGCGCCTAGGGTCATTGGGTAATAGGTTATTGTAACATTAATAACTATTTATTTAACAAAGTGACCAGTAAGCACATAGGGTCATTTGGTGGTGGGCGCTTGTAATATTATTAATTATTTATTTAACAGAGTGACCAGTAAGTATCCTGGGTCATTGGGTAATAGCTGCTTGTAATATTATCAATTTTTTGTTTTACAGATAGGCCAGTAAGCGTCTAGGGTCCTTGGGTAAGAGGCGCTTGTTATAATAATAATTATTCATTTAACAGATTGGTGACTTAGCGCCGTGGTTCATTAGGTATAGGCGCTTGTAATATTATTTATCTTTTATTTAACAGAGTGGCCAGTAAGCGCCGTGTTTCATAATGAAATATTAAATACTTACTCAAGAACCTATCCCTTAATGACCCGAGTGCTTGCTGTTTGCTCTATGAAATAATAAAATATTAATTATTAACACAAGCGCCTATCACCCAATGACCTAGGGCGCTTACTGGTTGCTTTCTTGAATAATAAAAAATTAATTATTAAGACAGGTGCCTACCACTCAATAACCCATAGCGCAAACTAGTCGCTTTATTGAATAATAGAATATTGAACAATAATACAAGCCCCTATCGCCCAACGACCTGAAGCTCGTAATGATCGCTCTCTTAAGGACGTTTGGTAGTGTTAGCGGGGGGAAACATTTGCGCGGTGAGGGGAAACCAGCGATGAATGAAGATTTGGCAACGTCGTACGGGTCTTAAATGTGTGAGTGTTCATGTACACGCATCAGGTGTCTCTGCACACTCTACACTGTCTGCTCGTCTGCTGCGTGCTGCGTCGGTTACGTTTTGTTTTGGGATTTGTAGACACTTTACCTCTTTTTAGAAAACATTTTCCGAATAGGAAAAATCATAAGCTTTCAGATCTTGGAAAAGACTTATTGACATTGTCTGTTGAAAACGCTCAGAATGCAATAGTTGATATTGATTTATTAGAAAAATTAACCGCTACATATCTTTCATGGGATGATATTTCAACGAACGTGTTTTCCGTAAAAGATGTTCTTGCGAAAATTCAAAGAATTTCTGATGAAAAAATGTATTCGCCAACTTTTTCCCCCATGTCGTCTATCATTCCCAAAACAGTGATTAAAAATCTAAGTCAAAATAAAGTAGATTTTAATATTATTGTTGATAAATTTATGGAAGGTAATGATGGTTTAAGATCGTTTCTAATAAATGGGCAAAGCCCTTTAATCAAAAGAGCTACCAGTGTAAATAAAATACTTGAATTTTTAAATGACTTGACAAGTCTCATACAGCATGGGATGTCAGATAAGTAGGATGATTTCTAAGATGAGTGATTCAAACTATGAGCATGTGATTTTGTAATGTGCAAAAAAATTGTATCTTAAGAAGAAATAATAAATTTGAAATTAAAAAAAAAAAATAAATAGCGTGTTATTAACATTTATTGTTTTTTATGGGAAGGGGTGGGCGTTCTGTACATACACTCACGCACACACGTAAGCTTGTATTTTATGCGTAAATGCATAAATATCTACAATAATATTGAGATATTTACTGATCAACATCCTGGAACATTTTGAATTTCCCGCCACTTGCGACGTTGCCGTTGCGTTTCGGTCGAGCTTTTATTTAATTTTTTATTTATAAACGAATCAGACGATCGTCGCAAAACTTGGTATACATCAAATTAATAACATTATCTGTAACATATAAAAAAATTGGCCAAATTCACTGGCCCAATTTGCTTAAAACTGTGATTTAGTCAGTTCTCCCATAAGCGACAGTGTTAAAATGACTTAACTTTGAAATTCAATATCTCGAAAACGAAACAGAGGAACCTCTTTAAATTTTGACTGGTTTATTGTAACAACAATAAAAACGTCTGGTCAAAATTTCAGAAAAATTCGTTGGAAAATTCAATCACTACCGAACGTCCTTAAGGTGGCTCCTCACTATAAATCCCACCAAGAAGAGTAAGCATACTGCAACACAGCTCTTCATTGGCTGTGGAGGTTCTTGACTAAAAATGGATAGGTACCTATAGTCCCTTCAAAAAAAGTTTAGTCACATCTACACCGTTGACCTACATCGTACAATACAGTGACCCGAGCAGACGTATGTATACAAATCTGACAACATAACCCTTGTATGTAAATAATAATAAGCTGACGGTACGTCCCAAACAAAAAAGACAATGCCCCCCGACAAATCATCCTGCTCGTCGTACGAGAGGAAAAAAAGGACAATTTGTGCGACAAAAAGTAGTAACAGCCCGAGAGAAGTTGTTAAATGCTGTTGAGGACAGCAGGGCACGAAAATCGCAGGCATCGTCAGGAGTCGATTTTTCGTCGAACAATGTTGTACGAGATCTTGTAAGTACTATTGATATTTATCGATTCAAAAAATTACTCTCCAATGAAGAGTTGCATTAATAATAAATTTATCAATAGCACAGAGCAGTGACTGGAACAATTCAAGACGTGTAGTGGAGATCAAGACCTTGGCTTCACAGTTATGGTGCAAGAGTTGTAAATTTCCATTGTCACTATCTCGTACACTGGATGAACAAAAAAAAGGATTAGCTAGTGTTCTTACAGTGCAATGTTGGAATTGCAACCACGTTTTTTCTGTTCACACTGATTAGTATAACAAGGAAAGCAAATCTTACTCTATCAATTCAAAGGTAGCCTTTGGTAAGTGTTTGTAGGTAATATGGAGTATACGTATCAAACATCTAGGAAGTCTGTTTTCAACGATATGTCTTATTTTCAGGTATGATCGATGCAGGAGTGGGTGAAACACACATTAACATGGTTTTAACAGCTATCGATATTCCTCCAATGACACAACGTACCTTAAGGAAATATGAACGAAAAGTAGGCAATGCTATAGAGCAAGTCGCAGCTCAATCATGCATTGAAGCCATCCAGCTGGAGAAGCAAGTGACATTAGATAATGAACCGGAGCAGCAGCTGTAAGATTCCGCCAAGGCTTTTATTTTATTTAGTTATTTTGAACAATCTGTGCTTGATCGATTAGTTTACCAATGATTTTCACATAGATATATTTATACCGTAGAGTAGTTATTTACATATTTGTGTATTGTTATCGTTGTACGTCGATCTTTTTTAACACCTCTACAAAACTCTCCTTATTTATGCTTACTCTTATTTCATATAAATGGTATGGAATCTTCAGTCAAAAATACAAATTTTTTAAAAATAAAAAACACTAAAAAAATACCTTTATCTTGTCTTCCAATACCATTCTTCTCCTCAAATTATCTTCTTGTATGAAATGCAGAGCTGTTGTTGAATCTGACTCTGGTCAACAGAGTGTCCAGAGGGTACACCTGAAAGCGGCATACGATAGTGGTTGGCAAAAGCATGGCAACGGCCGTTCTTATAATAGCCTGAGTGGTAATGCAGTATTTGAATTTGTGCATTGATTTGTATACTTTTTCGTACAATATTTTGCGACATTTTTAGGATATGGGACTGCAATTGGGTATTACTCAGGTAAAGTAATTGCTTATGCTGTCAGAAGCAAAGATTGTCGCCTTTGTAAAAATGGTCATCCTCAGTCTGACCACGATTGCTGGTTGAATTATGAAGATTCCGCAAACTCCATGGAAGCTCATATGACTGTGGAAATATTGACAAACAATAAAATATTTATTGATCAAAATTTTGAAGTTCGAACTGTTATTGGGGATGATGATAGCTGCACGATTTCGTCAGTAAGGAGAGCTGCCCCACATGAAATACAGAAATGGTCTGATTACAACCATATCAAAAAAGGATTTACAAGTCATTTGTACACGTTGAAATTATCTCCAGCACTAATTTCATATTTCGGTAAATGTTTTTCTATTGTAATTAAGCAAAACAGAGGAGATGAAAAAAAAATCTCACAGGCTTTGAGAGCCATTGTACCACACGCATTTAGTAATCACTCCCAATGCGGTGATTGGTGTGAGGGTACTGTTAGCGAGAATTACACTAACAAGTATCTTCCCCAAGGGAAACCTTTGACTGATAATGATCTAAAAATCAAGCTAAGTGAACTAATCAATAGATACGCGTCAAATGTTGCACGAATTTCTCAATGTGGTTCGACTCAAGGTAATGAGTCCTTGAATCACATGATTGCTTCAAAATGTCCCAAGTCCAGACACTACGCCTCATCAGAGTCATTAAATTTTAGAATAAGCGCTGCTGTTTGTCAAAAAAATCTTGGCGTTCAATACTCAACGCATGTTTTTCAAATAATGGGATATTCTCAGACTTAGAACAGTTTGCTTATTAAAAAAAAAATCGACGCTCGGTGACAAGTAAAGCAAAATCAAATCGGTAAAATTGAGACAAAAAAAAGAAGACAAACGTTAAAAAAGTTCAGATCATCCAAAAATGCTGCCTGTGATCGAAGAGAGGGTATCACGTACGAAAGCGGCTATTTATTAAATGATACGTCGCATACCATACCCAACAATACGGTCTATACATCAAACAGTATTAATTTGGAATCATACGTATAAGGTATTGATTTACGATTTAGAAACGACTGGTTTGTCTTTCCAAGATGATATCGTACAAGTTCGTATTCGATTGATGCAAACAATCTCATTTTTGATTTGTTCATAATAATAAATAAAATTTGTATTTTCACAGATTGCAGCGGAGTCTTTTTCAGAAACACGACCGTTCAATACGTACATCGTTCCGTCGAAACCCTTTACAAAATCTGTATCCCAGGTTACAGGTCTTCAGATGATATCTGGTGAATTGTACATGTTTGAAAATCGTGTTCAGTCTGTTCCAGCCGTAATTGCTTGCCAGAAATTTATAGTTCCAGAGCCCTATTATTTTGGTTGCTTACAACGGCTTTTCGTACGTCTTTAGTTAATTTGTTTATGCTGTCATCATCTAAGATTTTTTTTAATGTGTAATTTCTGCAAGTTTGATAATGATCGATTATTGCGATTAACGCAATGTCATAAATTATACGAACAGTTCAGCGATGTGGTACAAGGATTTGCCGACTCCCAAAAAATTTTGACTGAACGGAAAAGCAAATTCTCTGTAGGGGCTTTGCTACATGATTACTTTCGTGACCAAGCATCTTTATCGCTTCATAATGCTGTGAGTGACGTACAAGCGTTAAAAAAATCGCTTTTAGAAATTGGGAAGTCTGAGGAAACCGTCAAAAGTCACGCAAAAAGTATATTGGTTATCGCTGAAGAAAAGAGATTAAAAGTACTTAGAGTACAGAATAAAGGTACTCTATTACAGTACAAAGACAACTTGTCTTTAAGAATAATAAACAAAATGGCAGAAACTAGTATTACTAATACCGTTTTACAAGAACCATTCAGCACAAACGGTAAAGAGGGTCTCCGCATTTTACTCTCTGAAAATGTTAAGCCATGGGAGACCAAAGACAAAAAAACTTTAGAAAAAATCTACAAGTTATTTATTAATAACACAAGTGCCTATCACCCAAAAATCCCGGGCGCTTACTTGCCTTTCTATTGAATGATAAAATGTTAACAATAATACAAGAGCCTATGACACAATAACCCAGAGCGCTTACTGGTAGCTTTATTATAAAAAAAATATTAATAATGAACACAAGCGCCTATCACCCAAAGACCCGGGGTGCTTGCTGTTCGATCTATTGAATAACAAAATATAAATTATTAACACAAGCATCTATCATCCATTAACCGAAAGCGTTTCTCTATAGTTTGTCTATAATATAATAAAATACTGGTTAATAACGTAAGGGCCTACCACCCAATAACCTTGAGTGCTTACTGGTCACTTTATTAAATAGAAAAATATTAATTATTAACACAAGCGCCTAATACCCAACGACCTGGGGTGCCAACTCATTGCTTTATTCAACAATATAATATTAATAATTACCAAAAGCGCCTGCCACCCAATAATCCAGAGCGCTTACTGGTAGCTTTATTATAAAAAAAATATTAATAATGAACACAAGCGCCTATCACCCAAAGACCCGGGGTGCTTGCTGTTCGATCTATTAAATAACAAAATATAAATTATTAACACAAGCATCTATCATCCATTAACCGAAAGCGTTTCTCTATAGTTTGTCTATAATATAATAAAATACTGGTTAATAACGTAAGGGCCTACCACCCAATAACCTTGAGTGCTTACTGGTCACTTTATTAAATAGAAAAATATTAATTATTAACACAAGCGCCTAATACCCAACGACCTGGGGTGCCAACTCATTGCTTTATTCAACAATATAATATTAATAATTACCAAAAGCGCCTGCCACCCAATAACCCTAAAAGCTTACTGAATACTTAATTTAATGATGAAATATTAATTAATAACACAAACGCCTTTTATTCAAAAACCCAGGGCGCTTACTGGTCGCTCTATTGGATAATAAAATATTAGTTATCAACACAGACGTTTATTACCTAATGAATGTATGCGCTTACTTGTCTTTCTATTAAATAATAACATGTAAATTATTAACACCAGAGCCTTTCTCCCAATAAGCCAGGGCGCTTACTGGCCACTCTGTCAAATAAAAAATTATTAATGTTACATGCCCCTATCAACCCATATAACACGTTTTGCAATTACAGAATATCATTTTTAATAGCTCTTGGGGTGCTGGTGCATTGTGTATTCTAATGGGTTTCAAAGAACCATCATATATTGTCCAGCCCCAATCAGTCGGATCGATGTTTTTGTTTCCAAGCTAAACTTGAATTTGCTCCGTTATTTCCAAGAGCAGAAATATGTACTGAATGAAGACTTCGGCTTCTCTACAACACAAGTGAAACACACACATACACACACATAAATGCACGAAAGTCGCCTCAGTCGCCAGAGCAGGTGATGAGCTGCGCGCCAATATTCCGTACAATTTAAAAACGTATATTATATAAAGTAGCTCCTCTAAAGTGTATAAAAAAAATTGCTCAGTTTTTCGACTCTAACACACTTATTTTTCAAGATAAAAAAATTTTAAAACAAGAATTTTGTAGGAAATTTCAAGACCTACAAGCTCTTTTTTTTAAATTTTTTTCAACGCTTCATTGAAAAAGGGTGAAGATTACAAGGGTGCGTAGATGGGACAAATTACTCGCTAACGCTAACTTTGACCAGCTCTATCTTCCTTAATTTTGAAGCTAAAAAAAAATTTTAAAAACCAAAATGATTGTGAGAAAAAAAGGAAACTTTTTGTTCTTTAACAATTTTTTCGTATACCTTTTTGTTTGTGTGTTAATTCAAAAAATATACCATTTTTTTGCCAATTTGAAAAACACACATTGTTCTTTTACCCCTAATATTTTTTCTAAAAAATAGAGATCTTGACCCTAGACTCTCTAAAATCTATTGAACGTTAAATTATTAAGCGATAATACAAGCGCCTATCACATTAGAACCCAAAAGGCGCTTTATAGGCCAGTAAACGACCAGTTTCGGCTCCCATTTGCTTTGTTAGAGACGAATTTTTTTAAAATTTTGACAATAGGTAGGGAATCCCTCAAAATGCAGGATCTACCCTATGCCGGGTTGTGCTTTTACTTGGGGGTGAAAACCACCCTAACTAGGGGGTGTTAATTTTTTTTTTTTTTAAATAACCCCAGGAATCGATAGAAAGGTTGATTCTAAGGTAAAAATATTTTATAAAATTTTTTGAAAAAGTCAATACTTTTCGAGTTATTCTTAATTAAAAACGTCAAAAAAAATTGCGTTTTTCAATGGTTTTTCACAAATAACTCGGAAAATATTGATTCTATGAAAAAAAGTGTAGATAACAAATTTGTAGCTTATATCAAAACAAAGAAATCCCTCTTTTTTTTTTTTAGGCCAAATACAGTCCAAGTTATAGGTCGTCGAAGACTGAATTTTTATATATAGTGAAAAAATTAAGACCTTCGAGTTCAAATAATAAGAGTACGGTACATTTTAACAAAAAAACACATAGTAACTTTTTTAAAGATTAATTAGATATTTTTTTTAAAAAAAAAAACGACAATAACACCCTCGGCATAACTACCCTAATTAGAATTTAATGCTGCCCATGTATATGTAACTTTTTTTTAGTATTAGGAATGTGATCCAAGCAGTTTTGCAATTTAATATTATTTTTTAGAAAAAATATTAGGGGTAAAAGAACAATGTGTTTTTCAAATTGGCAAAAAAATGGTATATTTTTTGAATTAACACACAAACAAAAAGGAATACGAAAAAATTGTTAAAGAACAAAAAGTTTCCTTTTTTTTTCACAATCATTTTGGTTTTTAAAATTTTTTTTTAGCTTCAAAATTAAGAAAGATAGAGCTGGTCAAAGTTAGCGTTAGCGAGTAATTTGTCCCATCTACGCACCCTTGTAATCTTCACCCTTTTTCAATGAAGCGTTGAAAAAAATTAAAAAAAAAGAGCTTGTAGGTCTTGAAATTTCCTACAAAATGCTTGTTTTAAAATTTTTTTATCTTGAAAAATAAGTGTGTTAGAGTCGAAAAACTGAGCAATTTTTTTTATACACTTTAGAGGAGCTACTTTATATAATATACGTTTTTAAATTGTACGGAATATTGGCGCGCAGCTCATCACCTGCTCTGGCGACTGAGGCGACTTTCGTGCATTTATGTGTGTGTATGTGTGTGTTTCACTTGTGTTGTAGAGAAGCCGAAGTCTTCATTCAGTACATATTTCTGCTCTTGGAAATAACGGAGCAAATTCAAGTTTAGCTTGGAAACAAAAACATCGATCCGACTGATTGGGGCTGGACAATATATGATGGTTCTTTAAAACCCATTAGAATACACAATGCACCAGCACCCCAAGAGCTATTAAAAATGATATTCTGTAATTGCAAAACAGGGTGCGGAGTATCATGTGGTTGCCGGAAGATAGGACTTTTTTGCAATCGAACATGTGGTGGGTGTTTTGGTGAAAACTGTTAAAACAGTACCCCAATTCTGGACGAAGATGAGGAAGATAACGCCGATAGTTAAGACGACCAATGTTGACCTTATTTAAATGATTTTTTATTTCAATGACTTCTTTTTTATAAATATTTGTAGCTATTATTATATTTTATATAATCTTCATGTAAAATGGAACATTGCAGGGCATTATAATAATAAAAAAAATTTTTTATTAAGACTTGAGGTTCAAAATTCATTTTTACCAGAGGGGTAGTTTTCGAGAGATGAAATTTAAACAATAAAAAGTAAGTGCTGATATCTCAAAAAAAAAAGAAAAAAAAAATTAACGTTGCATGAAGCAAATTTGGTTTAGAGATTGGTTTAATTTTTTTATCGCAATGGGGATGATTTTAAAGGGTTAAAATTTGGTTAAAAATTATTTCTCTCCATTTCTCCTGTCCTGTCATCCATGACATTTCTAAGGATGAATTTAAAAATGTGTAAACACTATATAACATAAATAAAGCTGTAAATATATTTTTTTTCAATTTTTTACAATAATTAATGATTTTATTGAATTTTCGCTGTTAGGGGTAGTTTTCACCCTTAATAGCAATTACCACAGGGCGGCATAGGGTAGATTTTGAACTAGGGGGTAAGTAGAGCTTGTACCCAAATTTTCATGTAAATCCATCTTTAACGAAGCAAATGGAAGGTTACACCGCTTTTTACCGTCGTTTACTGGCCTATTATGGCAATCCTATTAAATGAATAGTTAATAATAACGCAAGCGCCTATCACCCAAAGAGCCTGGGTGATTACTGGCCACTCCATTGAATTAATAATTATTATTAACACAAGCGCCTATCACCCAATGAACAACGGTGTTTACTGGCCATTATCATTAATATATCAAACGCCTATCGCTTAATAACCTGGGACGCTTAGTGGTCACTCTGTGGAATAGGTCACTCTGTGGAATACATAATCATTAAAAACACAAGTTACTATCACCTAATGATTCAGGGTACTTACAGGTAACTCTGTTGAGTGAATAAGTATTTATAACACAATTGCCTATCACCCAATGTCTCGGGGCGATTACAGGCCACTTTGTTAAAAAAATAATAAGAAATTAATTATATTACAAGCGCCTATAACCCAATGAACAACGGCACCTACTGGCAACTCTGTTAAATAAGAAATTAAATATATCACAAGCGCCCATCATTAAATGTATTTATAGAGTGACCAGTGAGCAGCTGCAGTCATTGGATAATAGGTGCTTGTGTTAATAATTAATAGGTATTCGTACAATTTCTTAACATTTTATCATTTAATAAATATTTAAGTAAGCACCCCAGGTGATAGGGTGTTAGGCGCTAGTGTTAATAATTAATATTTTATTTTTCAATGGTGTGACCAGTAATCGCTGTGGGTGTCTGGGTAGTAGGCGAGGATGTTAATAATTAATATTTAATTACTTAATAGAGTGAGCAAATAGCGCTCTAATTCATTGGGTGGTAGGCAAGGGTGTTAACAATTAATATTTTGTAGTTTAATTAAGCGTCCAGTAATTATTTATAAAGCGATTAGTTAGCACTCTGAGTTATTGGGTGTTAGGCACTTGAGTTCATAATTAATCTTTCATTATTTAATAAAGCAACCAGTAATTGCTCTAGGTCATTGGGTAATGGGCACTTGTGTTAAAAATTAATATTTTGTTATTTATAGATCAACCAGTGAGCACCCGCAGTCATTGGGTGGCAGGTGCTTGTGTTAATAATTAATATTTTATCATTTAATACAGCGACCAGCAAGCAGTCAGGTCATTGAGAAATAGGTTCTTGTGTTAGTAATCAATATTTTGTTATTTAATACATCGTCTAGTAAGGGCCTCAAATAGTTCAGCGATAGACGCTTGTATTGTTGCTGATTATTTCATTATTTAATAGAGCGACCAGTGAGCACCCTAGGTTATCGGGTGATAGATGTTTGTATAGTTGCTTAACAATTTATTATTTAATATATAGGCAAGTAAGGGCCCAGGTTATTAAGCAATAGGCACTGGTGTTAATTATTATAATTTTATTATTTAATATAGATTGACCAGTAAGCGCCCTAGGTCATTGGGTGATAGGTATTTGTATAATTGCTTTACATTTTAGTATTCAATAGATATGCAAGTAAGTGCCCTAGGTCATTTGGTGATAAGTATTTGTATTATTGCTTATCATTTTATTATTTAATAGATAGGCAAGTAACTGCCCTAGGTCATTGGGTGATAGGAGCTTGTGTTAATAATTAATATTTCGTTATTCAATAGAGCGAACAGCAAGCTGTTGGATTATTAAGGGATAGGTTCTCGAGTAAGTATTTAATATTTTATTATTTAATAGATCAACTAGTAAGCGCCTCGGGTTATTTGGTTATAGGTGCTTGTATTAATGATTAATATTTTAATTTTTTAATGAAGCGACCAGTAAGCACCCTGGGATATTGGGTGATAGCGCTTGTATTATTGCTTAATATTTTATCATTTATTAGAGTGATTAAAAAGCATTCCAGGTTATTAGATGATAGGCGCTGGTGTTAATAATTTACATATTATTATTTAATAGAGCGATTAGTCAAAGCATATATTCGTTAGGTGATAGACATTTGTGTTAATCTTAATATTTTATCGTCTAATAGAGCGACCAGTAAGCGCCCTGGTTTAATGAGTGAAGGGCGCTTGTATTAATAATTAATAGTTTATTATTTAATAAAGCGACCAGTTAGCGCCCTAGGCTTTCGGGTGGCAGGCACTTGCATCATTGCTTAATATTTTATTATTTAATAGAGCGAGAGCGACCAGTAAGCGCCTCGGGTTATTGGGTTATAGGCGCTTGGATTAATGGTTAATATTTTATCATTTATTAGAGTGACCAGAAAGCGCCCCAGGTCATTGGGTGATAGGCGATAGTGTTAATAATTAATATTTTGTTATTTAATAGAGCTAACAGCAAGCACTTGGGTCATTAAGTTATAGGTTCTTGTGTTAATAATTAATTTTTTATTTCTTATAGAGCGACCAGTGAGCACCCACAGTCATTGGATGATAGGCGTTTGTGTAATAATTAATATTCCTTATTTCAATAAAGCGACGATCAAGCGCTTAAGGTTATTGGATGGAAGGCGCTCATATTATTGCTTATTATATCAATATCTAACAAAGCAACTAGTCAGCGCCCCAGATCATTGGGTGATAGGCGCTTGTATTAATTATTATTATTTTATTTTTTTAATGAACTGACCAGTAAGGGGCTTGTATTATGGTTCAATATTTTATTATTCAATAGACCGACCAGTAAGCGTGCCAGGTTATTGGGTGATAGGCGCTTGTGTTAATAATTAATATTTTATTTATTATACACGGACCAGTAAGCGCCTTGGGTCATTGGGTGATAAGTGCTTGCGTTCATCATTAATGTTTTATTATATTCAATAAAACGACCAGTAAGCGTCCAGGTCGTTAAGTAATAGGCGCTTGTATTATTGCCTAATATTTTATTATGTAATCGAGTGACCAGTAAGCTTCCTGGGTGATTGGGTGATAGTCACTTGTGTTAATAATTATTATTTTATTATTTAACAAACTGACTAGGAAACGCTCCCGGTCATTGGATGATAGGTGCTTCTGTTAATAATTTATATTTTGTTATTTAATAGATCGAACAGCAAGCACCCCGGGTCTTTGGGTGATAGTCGCTTGTGTTAATTATTAATATTTTATTTTATAATAAAGCGACCAGTTAGTGCCCTGGGTTATTGTGTCATAGGCTCTTGTATTATTGTTAACATTGTATTATTTAAGAGAAAGGCAAGTAAGCGCCCCGGATTTTTGGGTGATAGGCACTTGTGTTAATAATCGATATTTTACTTTTAACAATGCGACCAGTAAGTGCCCCCGGTCATCGGGCGATACGCGCTTGTGTTATTTGTATTACAATTTGTAATGTTTGCGCGTTGTGGGTACCGTCTTTGGCAATGCCTCTTCACCACTGTTTGCTCGGCAGACTAGTCTCTCTAGATCGTATAACTATACATTCGACTTAGGGCAAAAGTTTTGATATTGAGTTTGTCTAACCTACTAGCGCTGCGCACGCATTTACTTTACTCGTGACATAGACAAATAAAATGTAGGCTGCTTGTTTTTTTGTACGGCGCTGAAGCTTAAATAGAAAGAAACACAACATTCAACGTGGAAATATATCTTCCTCTTTCGCACGTTGACAACGGTGGGGGTTAGTAAATCAAGGCTAGCTGATGCGATCCTCATACCGTTAGCAACGTGAAAGAGAAACAGGTATACGCGTTCAACGTTATTTATTTCTATTTGTGCTTTAGCGCCATACATGAGATTGAACAGTCTTCTTTTTATACGTCTTTTCTCGAGGCTCATGGCTCAATGATAGATATAGGTTTACATGTACACAACTGTAGGAGACTGTTTCTGAGCGATATACCTATACTTAAGAGCTGCAGCCACTATCGATGTTTCTGGCTACTACATACTGCTATACTATATATGTATATATTAGCCCGGAGCGAGTACGCTTGAGCGGCGAGTGAGCGAGAACTGAACTGCGCAGCGGCGCAGCTCGACGAAGACGATAGGAGAGAGGCGCGCGGGTCTATTGAAAATAACCACGTGGTTTTACCACGTGGTAAACCACATAGTTTTACCACGTGGTTTACCACGTAGTTTTTGTCTCAAAATGCCACATGGTTTTTTAAACCAGGTGGTTTTGTAATACCACGTGATTTTTTCACCAAGAAGCTTAATAGTTTCCACAAATATTACCTTCTTCTTCCTAGTTCTATTGATAAATTTTTTTCTTGTCTTGTTATATACCATCGTAATAAATACTTTCACAAACAATTTTCTGAGCAATTTCTGTTCCTCTATTGAAAAAAATTACGTGGTTTTACCACGTGGAAAAACCATGTGGTAAGCCACGTGGTCTTAAATCATAAATCACGTGGTTTTGTTTTAAATTAACACAGGGTTCTGAAAACCACGTGGTTTTACTAAACCTATGGGGTTTTTTGAAAACCATGTGGTATTTTTAGACAAAACCACGTGTTTTATGATATAAAACTACGTGGTTTACCACATGGTTTTTCTACGAGGTGTAACCACGTGTTTTTTTTCGGTAGAATCTTTAACTTAAGATTCCACTCAAGAGGCATCAAGGAATGCTATTAGTCTAGATAATGACCTTTATAGTTTTTCTGTACATTAATTGACTAAATAACTTACTAACGTACTAGAAAGCTACGTATACTTTCTTATTATAGACTCCGATTATTGCACAAGGATATGTTTTTTTAATCTACGTAATAGAAATATCAAGCGATTGTTTACGAAATGTTTGAGTACAAACTCTTCAACTTTTTTAATATCCGTCATTGTATGATCCACTGGAGGGTCTCTTTAGTTATACAACTTGTTTTTATGGATCCTGTTCTCGCAATTTTATAATAGATGCTAAGGCATAAGAGTCTACACGACTATTGAGACATACTATTAACGTATGATTTATACTTTATTACGTATGTATAATAAAGGATAGGAAGAATAGTATACAGTAAAAAATTCTGGATGGCAAAAAACATCAAAAGTATTATTTATTACATAAAACATAATTATGTCTTATCAATTACATTTTACAACAACTATACCTTGGAGTTCATGATAATTATTATTTTAACAGTAATAATAAACACTAATAAATAATAATAATAATGTCTTAAGTGAGCGAGTAAACTTTTCAACTAACGTATGCCCAGGAAAAAATAATTCATATGAACTTATATAAGATTTTAGGTAAGATCTTATGTCAATTTTTATATACAAACTTATATGAGCTTTTCTTTGTTATTAATAAAATGAAAAACAAATAATTACTTGGAAGAAACGAATGCCTTTTTTACCAAAATCTCCAAAAGCAGAAGAAAAAGCCAGTTTATTAAAAGAATAACTAACTTAGACTGCCAAAAAAAACAATAAAATTTAGTACATTTAATTAGTTAAAGCACCCTCCACTGTCATATGATATAGGAGTAGAGATAAGTGATCCATTGGGGGTGAGGCGGGAAAATGACATATACGAAAGTATTTAACATTTTCCATGATAAAACTCTATATGTAGAGCTTCTTTTGATGCATACGTCCAATAGGGGTAAGTGTACCTATCTCCGTGGCACGTACTGAAAATTCCAACTTAAATGCACCATAAAAAATAGTATACTAAAATTTTTTGGAATATTTTTTTTTTAAATCTTACATAATCTCTTACGGAATATTTAAAAACATTTTATGAAGCTAAAACTGCAGTAGAATATTTTTAAAACGAATAAAAACGGTATGCTGGTATTACCGTGGTTGTGTACCTATTACCGTGTACGTATTACCGCGGATGTCCCAATCACCGTATCCGTATTACCGTGGGTGAAGAAAGTTGTATTTGCGGAATATAAAAAAAATGCAAATTTTACCTACATTTTCTACATGACTTATTTATTGTTTTAAAAAAATATTACTTTTTTTTGTACTTGCTTATTCATTTAGTAGGAATCTTATACATTTTTGAGCACTCAGCAATAGATTTTCCAGAATAGATACTTTTCAAAGCTAATTTTAATGTCTCTGGAGAGTAACACTTTTTGTTTTTCTTTATTTCGATCGATTTCTTGCCTTTCTTCCCTTTTTTAGTTTTCTTCATCTTTTTAACTGTCGTGCGTTCTGTAAGTATAGGGTTATGTTTACGTACTCTCACCGCGGAAATACGTACACAATCAGTTAATGAGCGCGTTGTACCAAATACCGTGGAAAATAATTATTTACTCAAAATATACACAAATATTTCTGTTTGAATTGCATCTACATTAACGTCATTTTAGATTATTAAAATTGAAAAATTATTTTATATGAAACATTTCTTATTTTAAGCAAGTAATCATCAGTTTTTCAAAATCCACGGTAATAGGGCAGAGCACGGAGATAGGTACACTTAACCCTAGTTGCATTAGCCCAGTATACACAGCAAGGTTGGGTATAAGAGGAAAAAAGGAAAGGATTTGAACACGTTTCGTCCTGTGCATCAAAAGGAGCTCTGCATATAGAGTTTTATTGTGGAAAATGTTAAATACTTTCGTATACGTCATTTTCCCGCCTCACCCCCAACAGATCACTTATCTCTACTTCTATATCATATGACAGTGGAGGGTGCTTTAACTAATTGAATATAGTAATATTTGAGTTTTAGATCAGAGTTAGACTCGCGACATATAATAATGTTGCACAACATCCTGCACTGTTCGTCCAGCCCTTCTGCTCCATCATACATACGCCCGTGGTATGTGAATGCATATCATACGCAAAAATTCCATCCTGCGACACCAGCGTCTATATGGTTAAGATCGTTGGCACAGCCACACTGATGAGTCCCGCCAACGATCTAGGACGAAACGTGTTCAAATCCTTTCCTTTTTTCCTCTTATACCCAACCTTGCTGTGTATACTGGGCCAATGCAACTATTGGACGTATGCATCAAAAAGAGCTCTGCATATAGAGTTTTATCATGGAAAATGTTAAATACTTTCGTATAGTCATTTTCCCGCCTCACTCCCAACAGATCACTTATCTCTACTCTTATATAATATATAATTTAGTGATTGTAATAGTAATTGATTGCTTCAATTTGTTCAATCATTCTCAATCTGTTCATATCTGTATATTTATCTTCTATAGCTTGAAGAACAAGAAGTGTTATGTATAAATGATCATAATTTTGGAGATTATTATATTCAATACTAATCATTTATCAAAGATTAGAAAAATATTGTCTTATATAATATATTGTAAACAAAATGTAGCTATTTGGCACGATTTCCGTACATTTCTTTGCTGTTTATGCTCAAAATTTATAGTATTATGATTATTTTTTTAAAAGTATTATTACATTTTTCTTGATGTGTACACCGTTAAAAATTTTTCGGCAAAACTTTATAAAATGTCATTAATTTGTATTATTGTATCATTAAACTTTTTATTAATTCTGTTGATTAAGTATACCTATATATCGTAAGAGTTTATAAAATTTAATAAAATTCTTAGTAAATTTAATAACTTTTTCAACAGCGTACCTTTAATTCGTATTGCAGTATAAGTATTTATATCAATAATATACGTTTCATTTGGTGCATCTTAATATTTTTGTTCTTCCGTAAGCACCACGTTTACAATACCTTTTCTAGATTATTTAGTCATTTAATTATATACTTAAGGGACCGTAGGTGGACCTAATTACAGATCAAATAACAAAAGTTTGTTGCCAAGCGCAGCACGTACAACAGTGTCTACAATGAAGATGCATGCTTCAGTTAATTATAGATAAACTATGTATATATAATATGTATAGTATAAATAAAGATGTATACATAATAGTCTGTGACAATCATAACGTAAGTAAATGTTTAGAAGTGTATAAATAATTAATTAGTCCTATTTTTTGGTTTATTTTGCTTTCCCTTCAAGATACGACGTGATTATTTTTAAACTAAGTTTTGAAAAGTGTAAAAATTTTAAGCGATTCGTACATGAATGTTTTAAACATCTTTGACTAAAATTTTTCATTGTTTTACTATTGCATCTTATGACTTCAGCGTCTTAGTACACACATCTCCAATAGTTAATAATTAAGCATTAGCGTTGTTCGCATATGAGGCAAACTTTTTTTCAAAGTATAATATCCTACTTACAAAAATCACGTGAATTGTCACGTAAGAAATCACGTGATTTATACTGTGATTAATCACACAATGCATCACATGATATTTTCGAGCAAAATGTCACGCTACACATCATGAAAAAGTCACGTGATAAAACACGTTATTTTCGTTAAATTTACGTAATAAAAAATATTATATTGTAATAAGTATTACAATTATCAAAATTATAATAATGATGAAGATAGAGATGATTACACTAGTGGTTATAGTTTTTATGAGAATTGTTATGATAATAATGAAAATTGGGTGATGTTTATTTATGGTCGTGACGATTACAGTAACGAGTATGATAATTAAGATGACTATAATAACAATTAAGATGGTAGTGATTACGATCAGGATGAATTATTTAGGCTATTGATATGATTATGATAATAATTAAGAAAACAAATGCAACGACTGTCTTATTAATAACGATAATAATTGTTGTGATAAAGATGATGTTAACTATGACGATAATTACGCCCAAAAAAAAAACCATATGGATTGATATGGACTTTTAGTATCGGGCGATGATTATCATGGCGATTAGAACAATAATACTATTGATAATTTCTATAATTATCATTACAATCATCGCAATCATGAACATTATCATAGTCATTGTACGCCCGCGCGTGTTTGTGTGTGCATTTCAGTCTTAATAAATATTGTAATAGACATAACATTTATTTCAATCATAAACACAATCATCATTATCATTGTGATTCGTTCAATTGCATTCATCTCATTCATTAGAATAACTATTATTACTATAAAAAAATCATAGTAATCAGTATCTTTATAATTTTATAATTATCATAATCGTTATTATCATTATCATACTCATTTCAATCATAAAAAGAATGAGCATGTTCATCATCATCATAACTTTTGTTACCACCGTCGTAACTGTAGAAATTATTATTATTATTATTATTATTACTATTATTATTGTGTTATTATTATAAATATTATTATCATCACAACAATTAAAAAATCAGAATAATCATAATTATCACATAATAATTTTAATGATGAATATAGTCTTATTACGTACATGTATCTTAATAATTCTGGTTTTGAACGGTAATAATTGTAATTACAAGTAAAATCGTACTTATCTTAGTCATGATAATCATTATCATAATTTTGATAATTGTAATACTTATTACGATATAATATTTTTCTTACGTTAATTTAAAGAAAATCACGTGATAAATCACGTGACTTTTTGCTCGAAAATATCATGCTATGCATCGTGTGATTGATCACAGTTTAAATCACGATATTTTTTACGTGACAATTCACGTGATTTTCGTACCATATTAATTAATTATATAATTATCCTTAAAATAATGTAAGACGCTGTAATATATTATTTTTAAATATTATATATGAAATTTAATCAACTTAAACTAATTATAACTTAAACTGAAGTGTGTGATTATTTTGTACTTTTACATTTGTTATGACACAAAAAACCCAAAAAAGACACTCTGGAATATAGAAACATCATTCTTTAACATGTATTAACTAGATTTTTAAACTACACACAACATGTAATTCATAGTACATTATATTACAAGGGACAACTTCTCCGCTCCAGCGGTGAAGTTGCCCCCCGAGGCGAAGCCGAGGGGTAAACCGCCGGAACGCATTATTAAGTGACGTTCCGTGTAATGTATACTGTTTTTCCGGCAGCTTCGGCCGAAAATTCGTAGTTCATTAACAATCAGAAAATAATTAGCTTCAGTAGTGGTACGTTATGTTTAGGGCAAAAGTAAAGAGCCTGTATCATCCAATAACATTTACGACCCAAGTGAAGCGAGGGTTATTGGTTAGTGGATGTTAACAGGCCCGAAATGCGAAAAAGTCGGTCAAAACAATTTTATTTTATTAAAAATCTTTTAAATTTTATGAGGTACTAAATGATATCGTATAAATATTATTTTTGCTTATCAACAGTATTTAATCATTTATACGCTAATATGATTATTTCTTCGACTCTCGGCATTGGTTGCTGCAAAAGTCAAGAGTTAGATTTTGATAAGATTTTTTAACAATCATCTTATGATTGTTTCTATATTCAGATTTAGGTTAGAAATTTACTACGTTACACATTACCGAAAGAGATAACATGTATTGCATGACAAATTTATAATCACACTCGAGTTCGACACGTGCTCCAAATTTTCTCACAGCTTGAAAAAAAATTAATAAACGCTGCGTAGGTAAATACTTAATACTAATGAACATTTGCACTGCTGCTCACTCTCTCTACCTCTCTCTCACGCAAAGAAAAGTAAGGAACAGGAAGCTTTTCTCCCGACCCCTCTATGCGATATAAATGTCGCATCGATAGAGAAGGAATATCGGCTTTCGTCCCTATTTACAGCCACCGAAACTCGAACTTTCGGGGGAGGTAGTAAGAAAAATATTTATTGTGATTGATGAACTGATTGCAGCTTCTAAATATAAAATAGAGATTACCTTATTTGCTATGTTTGTTTGTCTTATCCAATATTCTCAAAAATAGAAAAAAACCACGTGGTTTTACCACGTAGAAAAACCTTGTGGTAAACCACGTAGTTTTATATCATAAACCACGTGGTTTTGTCTAAAAATACCACATGGTTTTTAAAAAAACCCCATAGGTTTCGTAAAACCACTTGGTTTTCAGAACCCTGTGTTAATTCAAAACAAAACCACGTAAGTTATGATTTAAGACCACGTGGCTTACCACATGGTTTTTCCACGTGGTGAAACCACGTGATTTTTTTCAATAGAGGAACAGAAATCGCTCAGACAACTGTTTGTAAAAGTATTTATTACGATATTATATAACAAGACAAAAAAAAATCTATCAATAGAACTAGGAAGAAGAAGGTAATATTTGTAAAAACTATTAAGCTTCTTGGTGAAAAAACCACGTGGTATTACAAAACCACCTGGTTTTAAAAAGCATGTGGCATTTTGAGACAAAAACTACGTGGTAAACCACGTGGTAAGACTATGTGGTTTACCACGTGGTTATTTTCAATAGAGGGGGAACGCCGCTGATCTTGTCCGACGGGACAGAGTCCCCACACACTCCCCCTCTAGTAACGCAGTACGATATTTATAAAAATGTTATTATTAAAGTTAAGATTATTGAGGCGGTTTCAAACGCATGTGTTTTAAGCCAAAGCGGAAGGGCTTGACAAAAAAAACGCATAATTTGTTTACAATGAAAAATTAAATGCTAGGACGCAACACTTTGAGCTTACAATTACTTACATGTGCGATCTTTGATCACGAAATTACAAGCTAAGTTTACAAAAAGACAGTCATAGCACGTGGCATTGTTAACTTAAAACTACTTAAATATATAATATATGGTCACAAAAGTTATAAGCTAAGTTTACAGTGGTAAGACAGTCTCATTGATTACGAGTTCAGTGTAGAACTTTGATTTGCGATTAGAAAAAAATATGATATAATAGTCTGTCTTAATCGTACATACTAAAATCACAGTAGTAATTTCTAAGTAACTAGAGACTAACTTAGCTGACTAATGAAAAAATCAGGTCTCGGTGAGAAAAATTGAGTTTTAACAATTACTCGAGTTTAAAGGTAATTTTCTCCTTGCACTTATTTGCACAAGGGTAAGTTTTCAAGATAGGTATGGGCCTTGGAGGCTGAATTGCGGGTACAGTAAGATCTAGCATTGGAGTGGTGATATCCTCGGGAACAAAGTGAGCTGGCTTGAGTTGCTCAGTAGAGACAACCTTTGGAGTTCCCTTTATGTCAATCTTATAATCAAGATCAGAGACTCGCTCTATGACCTTGTAAGGTCCTGAGTACGGTCGCTCGAGAGACTTCGTTGCGTGAAAGCGACGGAAAACGTGAGAGCAAGTGCGGAGATCTTTGAAGAAGAAGGGCCGAGGTTTGTGGTGGTGTTCTACCGGCACAGGTTTGAGTTCCTTCATGTGTTGACGATAATCTTCAATGAAGATTTGTGGATCAGCAAAAAAATTATCCGGGACGAAAAATTCGCCTGGAATGCGAAGAGTAGTACCATATAAAAATTCAGCTGGCACAGCTTCGAATGGCAGTGCAAAGGCCTAGAAGGACTGTTGGTAAAAGTTTTACCCAGCTGGGACTATTGTGGCACATAAGGGCAGCTTTGAAGCTACGGTGGCAGTGCTCAATGAGGCCATTGGCCGCTGGATGGTAAGCTGCAGTCCGTTTCCTTTGGTAGCCTATAAAAGGAAGGTAGGCTTTGAAAATGGCAGATTTGAACTGTGAACCTTGATCAGTAGAAATGAATCTTGGGGCACCAAAACGAGAGACCCAAGTTTCTGGGAAGGCCTGGAGTACTGTGGAAGCTTGGATATCTTTGAGTAGAATAGCTTCTATCCAGCGAGAAAAACGATCAATGATCGTGAGAACGTAAGAAAAGCCATCACAAGTCTTTAAGAGGCCAAAAATATCCATGTGGATGTGCCGAAATCTGTCGTCAGGGGCGACAAATTGACTAGGCTCATTTTTAATATGACGCGAAATCTTTGACTGCTGGCAGTCGAGGCATCCTTGACACCAAGTTTTGATGTCACGGTGCATGTTGGGCCAGACGTAGCGTTGCCTTATCAACTGGTCAGTGACCTTAGGGCCGGGATGAGAAGACGAGTGAAAAAGGTCAAAAATGCGTTTGCGCAGTGTCTTTGGAATATTAGGGCGCAAAATTTTGCCGATCAAATCACAAAAGAGTCGTAGATGGTCGTGACCAAGTTTGATGCTCTTGAGGTTCAAGGAGCATTTCGACGACTCAAGCAGAGATTTGAGTTCGATGTCATGTTGCTGGTGTTGAATAAGTTCAGACATTTCAATGTCAGTGGGAAGACGGATCAGGTCAACTTTAGGAGAGGCGACGGCTGCAGTACCTACAAGACCGAACGAGTGTTGGGTTTCAGCAGAGCATCGGGTCGAGTCGATCCGAGAGAGTGCGTCTGCTGCTACATTTTCTGCACCGGGAAGATGCTTAATGTCGGTCGAATATTGCGAGATGAAGCAAAGTTGCCGACGCTGTCGGGGTGAAGCTTTGTCGGCTTTCTGGGAGAAGGCATAAACTAGAAGTTTATGGTCAGTAAGGATTTCGAACTTCCTTCCTTCCAGAAAGTACTTGAAGAGCTTG
This sequence comes from Copidosoma floridanum, assembly GCF_036245765.1. Lineage (NCBI taxonomy): Eukaryota > Metazoa > Arthropoda > Insecta > Hymenoptera > Encyrtidae > Copidosoma > Copidosoma floridanum. The sequence continues at coordinate 5,978,734 of NW_028321892.1, read as the reverse complement.
ATAGATTCGAAAATGGCCGTAAGTTCTCTGTCGTACGCGGCATGGTTGCGCTGAGACGCGGAGAATTTTTGTGAAAAAAACGCTAATGGCTTCCAATCTCCATCAAGCTGTTGTTCAAGGGTTGCGCCCATGGCGAAATCTGAAGCATCGGTAACGAGACGCGTAGGAGCATCTGGAGAGGGATGCCTTAAGTGACAGGTGTCGATAATGTCAGCCTTGACTTTTTCGAAGGCTTTAACAGCTTCGGATGACCAGTCAATGACTGTTTGGTCGTTTTTTTTGCTGTTGTGAGTGTATGCATACAAAGGGGCTTGTACAGTGGCAGCGTGAGGGAGGCTGCGGCGATAAAAGTTGATGATACCCAGGAACCTGTGAAGTTTGACGACGGTTTTGGGCTTGGGATAGTCAGCAATCGCCTGTACTTTGTCCGGGGAGGGTTTGGAGCCGTCTTGGTCAATAAGGTGACCAAGGAAGACTATCTCCGATTTACCAAACTCACATTTGGGAACGTTAATTTTGAGACCAACAAGTTTGAGGTGTTTAAAAACGATTCGAAGGTGTCCTTGATTTTACTCTGTGGAGGAAGAAAAAATGAGGATGTCGTCCAGATAGACGAAAACGAAGTCGAGATCACTTAGAGCCCTATTGATGTACCTTTGAAAAGATTGTGCGGCGTTTCTGAGACCGAATGGCATGAAGATGTACTCGAACAATCCAAATGGCGTGGTAACTGCAGTTCTTACTACATCGGTAGGGGCTACAGGAATTTGATAACACGCTTTGTAAAGATCAAGCTTCGAGAAGATCTTCTTGCCGAGTAGATTGACTGAATAGTCATGCAAGTAAGGAATAGGGAATTTATCTGGAACTATCATGGCGTTGAAGCGATGGTAGTCGCCACAGATTCGCCAAGAATTATCTTTTTTCCGAACCATATGAATAGGACTGACCCAGGGGCTCTTGGAGTATCTGCAAGTGCCTTGGTTGACCAGCTTCTCAAATTCTTCCTGAGCTGCTTTGTATTTTTTGGGGTCGAGGCGCCTAGTGCGCTCCGTGACAGGAGGACCATTGGTCTCGATTTGATGAAATACATCTTTAGCTGTCACGGGCGAGGCTGGCTTTTTGCCAGTCACCTCTGGAAAATCCAAAAGAAGCTTGGAGTAAGAGGAGTTTGGGTCCACGATGCTAAACGAGGAAAAGCAGTCAGTCGTTTTAATGGAACCAATAGAAAAAGTGTTATAGTAAATGGATCAATGATCCTGCACCTACGAACATCGACAATTAGCCAAAAAAAATTCAAGAAGTCGGCGCCAAAGATTGGGCTCGGAACGTCGGCGTAACAAAATTTCCAAGGAAAGCGACGTTTAAGACGTAAATGGAGAGCCATATCAACTTTACCGTAGGTGTTGATGATTGAATTGTTAGCTGCAAAGAGCTTAAAGTTCGAAGGTTTGGAATTGGGATCTGTCTTAGGGAGGAGGGAGATTTCCGCTCCTGTGCCAACCAAGAAGACTTTGCCAGAGTCGATATCCCGAATGTGGAAGCGTTTTGAAGTTGAGGTCCCACTCGACGCTTCTACACGAGAGGGAGAGTCTAGTTTTCCGGTGATTTTCTTGGGCAATTGCCACCTTTACAGAAGCGAGCTTTGTCGCCGAATTTTTCATGATAATAACAAAGCTGATCACCGGTGGGTTTCTTTTGGTTGCTTTGCCTTCTGTTCCTGTTAGATTTTCCGTAATTTCGCGACTGGGAGCGGTTTCGCCGCGGAGTTTTATGAGTATCGGGAGCATTACCCATAATAATGTCTAACTGCTTTTTGAGATCGTCGACGTTAAAGGACAGCTGCTCTAGAGTGTCGAAAGACTTGTCGTCCATTGAAGAAATCTGAAAACGACCAGCCGATACTTTAGCTCGTAGAGCAGAAATTTGAGAGGAGATTGAGGTAGCTGCATCACTGTGGGTTTTATGTGAGTTGACAGACGAGACATTGGATCCATCAGGTGGAAGAGCAGCATAAAAGCGGTCAGCCGCCTCGGCTAACAGTGTCAACGAGGTTATGTTGTGAATGGACAAAGCAGCGCGACAGGTGGGGGAAAGTTGCTCCAGAAAAACCACTCGGAGGATGTGGTCCACGCAACCAGTCTCCAAGGCACGCATGCGAGCTAGAATGAGCGAAGGTTTTCCTTTAAGCGAGACCTGATTTCGCAATAATTGACGGAGGCGTTCTTCCACTGAGTTCATGAGTTGCCGTATGTATCCAGCACGCGCTTTTTTAATTGCTCGTAGAGATCTGCTGGACGCGGGGTTGGATTTAATAAATCGAGCGCGCAGAGAACGTGACCTCCAAGCTTTTCCGCTACAAAATTCGCTTGCGTAACCGAATTTGTTATTTTTGCATTTCGAAGAGAGATTTCCGCGAGAGTGAACCAAGCATGCGGGTTGGTTCCATTGAATAGCGAGATTTTGGGCGCGTGGTACGCTGCTACGTTTGCCGGGGGGTTACCAGAATTTTCGGTAGGCTGTGGTCTACGTTCGAGTTCGGCAATTTTACCTCCTGGAAGCCAGCCCGCGAATGATCGATTTGAGCAATAAAAAAAATACTAGGCGACGTGTTTTTATCTGCACATTTCGTTTAAGCAAATAGTTGGAACTGCACATGCCTCAATTTTGCATAAAAAATTAAAAACTATTTGCGATTTGAAGGCCGCAGTTGGATAGCCATATATCGTCAACAAGAGCACATTTGCAACTGCACACTGTCTTAATAAACTGCACATTGTCCAAACTTAATTGCACAATCAAAATTTTTATCTGCACTGTCTTAATTAATTGAAAATCAATTAATATGAATAATCCATATTGTAACTACGAGTTTCCATGCACTGCGCATGTCCAGCTGTTGACGCTGGCCACCGCCGCCACCGCGTGTCACGTCCACCAGAGGGCGCTTAGCTTTGGTGGCAAAGTTTAAAAAAAATTTAAATACAGGACATTCACATACCTTTACTTTTTACTCTCTGCTTTCGTTAAAATATCAGTTATGAACATGAAAAAAAAAAAAAAAAACAGGCTTGATTTGGACAGCTCAAATAGAGATAAAAATGTTTGAGCAGATTATTAAGAGCTCTTAAAGAATTTTATCAGGTTGGTCCGTTGGTGGTATGTACAACCAAGGTCAGGACTCAGGACAGTCAGGTCAGGACACTCAGGACTTTTACCATCAGGTGGTCAGAACAAATACCATTTACGTCTTACCGTGGCTATTCTGTAAAATTCTGTGATGGAAATCTTGCTAAACCATTTCCACTCAAGTCACAAAAATGAGTTTGAAGTAAAAATTTAACGTTTGGTGTGCACTATAAAAATATTGATACTGAATGTATTATAAGTAAGGTTACATTAAAATATATGCAGGTTTACAAGTAAGGTTTGCTTTAAATAAAAAATTAAAATTTAGAGCTACTCCAATTTATCTTTTTTTTATGTTTTTTTATTTTATTTCAATTTTTCATTTACAATGAGACTGCTCTTATTATCATGATAGAGGGAGTAGTATTATAAATCTACAGTAGATTACTACATTTGAAAACCTAAAACAATAACATTTATTTGAGCAGAAATTTTCGAGGACATTCTGGATTACTTGTTTGCTTCGCACAAAAATTCAAAGTCAAAGTTGTATAGACTAACTACATTAATACTTATAGTGATCGAAGAAAGAAAATTATCTTAATAAACAAGATAGTTTATAGGTGCATCTGTAAAAACTTTGTTTCTTTCGCCTTTGATGGAATTACAAATAATTTGCATGAATTACACCTGATAACACTTTTTTAGTATAGACTGAACGAGAATTTATTAACTATTACTTAACGATTGCTGACTTATTTAAGTTTACTTTTCTCTGAACATGAGTGCTAAAAAAATTACAATGTTTATATTTTGAAAAAATACACCTAGTATTTTATTACACAATAAAATGGTTAATAATTTAGTCAGATAACAAGAGTCTAAATTATGTTTTAAAAAAATTTATAGTAGAATAAAATTTAGACATGTGCAGTGTTACTGATTTTAAAAATCTGTTGGAGTTGACTGATTAAACAGTCTGCCTGTTCTGGAAACTGGAATCGAGACCTTGACAGATCCTTCATCAGCTTCTCTAGCAGTTTAGCCACAGCTATTCCTATGTGCACGCCCCAGCTCTCGGCACTGACCGCCCATCCGCACAAAATCTCAACAATCGGCGCTTTGTGCTGCTAATTATATTCGGTCTTTGAATTAGCTTTATTACACGTCGAAATCGATAGGTTGGCACTGCTGCTGTTACTGCTGCTGCAAGGTAGCATAACTCCTACCAATGTGCCACCCACCAGCGTCTTTTGTTGAATTCGTAAAGATTTTGGCATAAAGCGTGCCCAGAGAATTATTGGCATCCATCCGATCAAAACTATGCCGATCTAAAGCATCCAAGACTGTTAATACTCTCGTCTTTGTCATACCTGGAATGTGATTGATTGAATGAACCAAAAATAAAATCGAATTGTACGAATCTTTAAACGAATAGAATAATTCTCATCAAAAAGCTTACCAGCACTACTCTGCTACCACTAATTGCAAGATCACCTACTTTGAGCAGCCTGTGAACACAATCGAATATTTTCTTGAGCTATCTTGAGTAAGTGCTTTGTCGCATCAGCTGCACCTGCTGATGGGATTGGCAGCGCTGCAAGTGAGCATGGCAAATGGTCCAGTGGCGAATTGTTCAGCACCGAAATTGATTTACCTAAAAATCTATAATTCATTGACTCGAGTTACCTGAATGATAGCCGAGAGTCCATAGAGCATGTTCTTATGATGCGGACAGTTTAGGTAATAGTTAAACAAAGCATTCAGCTAATTGACCACAGGTACCATCAAGGATAACTGATTTTTATCTCACCTTTTACTGTTGCTGTAACATCGGACGGACTTTGAGGATTACAAGAGGTATCAAAATTGTTACATATATGGGTAACCTTTTTACAACAGTGGTAAGCAAGCTTGCGAGCCAGCCAGCCAGCCAGCAGCTCTGACTGCACAAACTCTTCGAGATACTGTAGAGCTAATGGCAGCAGAACTTTTAGGATCCTGTCGTCAGACGGAGCCGAGCGCATCTTATCCGACAGATCCAGGATCTACTAAGCAGAGTGGCTCTTGCCTGTGTAGCAGGCCTTCTTCGGACATATATTTGTGTAACTGAGTACAGCAGTGTCACTGTTTGAAGGCAAGCTTATGCTCCTCGCTCATGGCCGGTGCGTGATCGCACAGATTGTTTGAAACCAAATTCGCATTGGCAGTGACGGGCTGGACGTTCAGGATACCATTTGCGGTGATAACTTGTACGCCGGGTGTTGCAGTGCCGTTCATTGTTAGCGAGCTGTTGCCACCGCCACTACTCGAGAATATTTTGTAAGGTTCATTAGTTGTGGCACCGTTTCCACTACTACTGCTGCTAATGCCACTGGTGTTTGAACGGTCGTGAAGCTTTGACAGTTGATCCTTTAGAAACTCTGTCAACGTTCCCGTCCATTCTGTAAAAGATCAAAATAAGATGGTTATTGATGAATTTATTCTTGAAATCATATTAATCTCGAGAAGCAATTTTTAAGATTGGAAACAAAAAATACTGAGGAAAGTTGGGCACCTACATTTACCGAATAAGAACAATTCGAAAAAAATTCGCCAGTACATCTTTGCATTAATTATAGTAAAAAGCCTTAATTTTACACAGATATAGATATGCGTAGAATTAAAATAACTTTTTTTTAATTTTAGAATATTCAATGGATTAATTAACTTTACCTGTCGTTGTATTTGGTAATTGCCTCTTTTAATTTTAGCTTCTGAAATTGCAACTCTATCAAGAGAACTGAGCTTCATGAACCAGGCAGCTCTCAACATAGGCACATGATATTCGTACAGCATAGAAAATATTTCCTCTTCCTTATTGTAGTTGGGAGCTTTTTTAACCAAAGATACTAATGGCTTGCAGCCTAACAGATCCTTGAACCAGGCCTCAATACCTTTTATAGTTTTAGCAGTCACAGGCCAGAAATCATCCGTGAGAATGATCTGCTGTCTCTTCCTACCCGAGTCAGGCACAGTAGCAAGCTTGTTAATATGTTATGAAAATAAGCTCCCGCCTGAGCTGCAGTGACACTGCAATTTCCAGCAGTGCCGTGCTCATCCAACAGTTATACGGAAGTGATGAAGCCACGTTTGACATTATATGGTATCAGTTCATCCTCTTTTTGCTTTGGTTCTATCACGGAAAGACCGAGATCATTGAAAATCCCCTACTACATTCAGTTACGAGCTTTTAATAGCTTGGTAAGGTTTTTTCCCGTACCAGGTCCGTCTAAAACCTATAGAGGATAGACGTCTGGTGATCCTAGTCTTCTGAGGGGCCTCTTCTCGTAGAATATTCTCATCATGTTATGGTTTTAAATGTCTACACACCATTACACTGAATCAATGGGCTAAAGATTACTGTGGAACGTCAAATCTGAAAACAAAAAAATTTTTTTTTAGAAATAATACTTGTAATCATCAATTTTTTCTATAAAATTTTTTTACTTCATTTGTATTTTGGAAATGTATTTAAATTTTATACAATAAATATTAATTATTTGCTAAAACAAAGAGAATAATTTTTTTTTTATTTATACTAATTTTTTTTTAATTTAAAAGAAAAACTAAAAACACGTTTAAACTTGTTCAAGCTTGCTTTAGCAGAACTTCCTATACTTACAGTTGTATCTTTACTGCAGACAACTATGAAGTAATGCGTCAAAATTAAAATTGCCTTGAAAATTTGCATGAGTGATAATAATAATTTAGAAATTAGTACGTGTAAAAAAAAGTGATTGGCTTTTTAAACCTTCATTAAAAATGCCTGGACCAAAGCCTACTGTGCCACCAGATGAAATCAAAGATATAATCCTTAATTATGATATTTTGAATGACCAGTGTAAATTAAAAAGTAGAAGTGATAAGGTGTGGGTTGATATAAGTGACAATTTATCCAAACAAATCAGCACCATCAATTTATATTTAATGGTTAATCGTGATAGGCATGGCATTCGTACTTTTTACTTAGAGAACAAGAATCTTACATCAGAATTTTTATTGAACAACGCTGGAAAAAACGAAAAAACATGTGAGAAAACTATACAAGTTGAAAAGGTGAGTTTGTCAGATGGCGAGTATGATGATAATGATGATGATGATGATGATGATGATGATTACACTGACATGAAAATTCGATGGGACTTGATTGTCAAAGAAAAGAAAATTCAATTTCCAGTAAAATTTACTCCAACTGAGTGGGATTTCATTAAACCGTCACAAAAAATTTATGCAAACCAGTGTTGCGATATACCCAAGACTTCTCTTGGGTGCTCTTGGCTAGTAGCGCAAGCGCAGAAGAACCATGCTCTCTCTCTCACTGGGCAAGTAGGAGTAGGGGAGCCCCCCTACCTAGCCTTTAACTTAAGCCCCGCCCACTTCTCACAACTTAAATACTATTTTTGACCGTAACATGTCGTAGCTCTCGATGGTCGAGCGGACTAAGAGTTTTTGCGCTCGCTTGACTCGTAGCTAGGTACTCTTCGATTCCTGATCATGACGTTTTTTTTTTTTTATTATTATTATTAATATTATCATTAATATTATTCATATTATTATTAGTGTCATTATTATTATTATTGTTATTATGATTATTATTATTATTATTATCATTATTATTATTATTATTATTATTATTATTAATATGAATTATTAGAGCCGTAATTAAATGCGCAATAAAAATACTAAAATTAGCAGATACTCTTTCCTCACCACCTTGCGGTAAGTATCGGGGCGCGTTTTTTTTTTTTTCAAGAAAAAATTAAGGAATAATTTAATTACTAAGAAAAGAATGATGAAGCTATGACTCAAACTAAAAATACATTCGAAAAATTAAGTAACTTTAAAAAGATTTATTAATAAATGATCAGTTTTTTAGAAATAAAATTCATTTACTTAGCGCGATTTGTTTTATTTTCCAATTGAAAGTATTAATCCAATCAATTTTAAAATTTCTAAAGAACATCTTGAACTATTTAACTCTAAAATGTATAAACGCGATTCAACAGACGATCCAGAAATCAAAATTCAAGGCAACTTGTAATTAGTTAGGTGTTTCAAAATTTTTTTAACTTCATACTTATTTAGTTTAAAATGGCTCCTATAATTTGTGTATTTCATGCAAAATTAATTCTTAGCTATTTTTACGATAAAGTGCAAGATTTAATATTTAATTTTTTATTTTTAGAGCTACAATTTTAAATATTTAGAGTCTGTGAAATTATTGCTTTGTTTTGTATCGATTGCAATTTAATTAAAAAAGTTATATTTAAATAAGAAATTACATTAATTCTAATTACATGTAATAAATTTCATTCATTTATTTATTTATTGTGTACATAGTATACGTCTATTTGAAAAAGTTTAAATTAGTCATTAGATTTGTGTCACTTTACAGTATTATTTAAAAACCTAAGATTTTTTTGTTACTATCCAAATAAGTTTACTTAAGGGATATTTCATTAAATCCTGTATTATAAGTGTTGGTATAAAATAGTTGTTGTTTATCAGAGTAACGTTGATAGTCACTTAAAGAAGACTGCTTAGAATTGTAGTAATTTATTTATTTGTTAAAATTATTAATTTGATACTTTATGTAGATTTCTGAATTGATGATTGCTTTAAAGTAGATTATAACTTATCAGTTTTAAAATTAAGTTTAATTATTCTGTTCTTAATTTTGTTTGAATTAAGTGTTTTTTAAGATATTCATTCAAACATCATCATTAGTGGAATAGGCCTATGTGGGATACCACTAAAAAAAAAAATTACGGTAGTAATAAATATTTTTTTATTAGTCCAGTTTATTCATTTTTTATTTTTTTTTGTAAACTTAGTTTATTCCGAAAAAATGATAATTTATTAATAAATCTTTTTAAAGATACTTAATTTTTCGAATGTACTTTTAGTTTGAGTCATAGCTTCATCATTCTTTTCTTAGTAATTAAATTATTCCTTAATTTTTTCTTGAAAAAAAAAAAAACGCGCCCCGATACTTACCGCAAGGTGGTGAGGAAAGAGTATCTGCTAATTTTAGTATTTTTATTGCGCATTTAATTACGGCTCTAATAATTCATATTAATAATAATAATAATAATAATAATAATAATAATAATAATAATAATAATAATGACACTAATAATAATATGAATAATAGTAATGATAATATTAATAATAATAATAAAAAAAAAAAAAACGTCATGGTCAGGAATCGAAGAGTACCTAGCTACGAGTCAAGCGAGCGCAAAACTCTTAATCCACTCGACCATCGAGAGCTACGACATGTTACGGTCAAAAATAGTATTTAAGTTGTGAGAAGTGGGCGGGGCTTAAGTTAAAGGCTAGGTAGGGGGGCTCCCCTACTCCTACCTGCCCAGTGAGAGAGAGAGCATGGTTCTTCTGCGCTTGCGCTACTAGCCAAGAGCACCCAAGAGAAGTCTTGGGTATATCGCAACACTGATGCAAACAAGAGGGTCGTTGAAGTTTTGAAACCAGGTTGGACAGATGCCATCGGTAAGGCTGCATATGAGAGCCAAAAGTTGCCCTGTTGTTTTAATTTCAAAAGACAAAGAGTTGGAGGCAACACATGTTTCATTTTTGTCGAAGGATTTTGTAGTGAGTGTAACAATTATTTAGTAGCTAGATGCTTTTTGAAACCTGCAGATGGTGAAGAAGTAGAGTTCGAAGTGATAACAAACAACTCAAAAGAAATAAGGCACCATAATAAAAGGCGCTTGGCAGGACCAGAAAGACACAGAGTAAAAAATGAATCCAGAACAACAGCACCCAGACAATTGAGATTAAATGAAGCAGATAAACAAATGGATTATAATGATTGCGAATCTCCCTTCGTTTACAAACTAGAAACCTACCGTAAAGCTGGCCAAGAAGCGAAGTACGAGGGTGGACTGATAAGTTTCCGGCCTGGCCAAGAAAAACAACGTTTTTAAGGATTTTTTTTTTTATTTCTCAACATAATCTCCTCTAAGGCTGATACATTTCTCATAGCGGTGTTCTAGTCTAGTAATGCCATCTCTATAGACTGATTCGTCAAGCTCCTCAAAATACCCATTTACAGCTTCGATTACTTCTTCATAGTCCGCAAACCTCTTATCACCAAGCCATTTTTTGAGGTTAGGAAACAGATAATAGTCACTCGGGGCTAGGTCTGGAGAGGAGGGAGGGTGCGGCATCAATTCAAACTTCAAATCGTTGATTTTAGCCATCGCAACGATTGACGTGTGCGCTGGTGCGTTATTGTGATAGATCAAGATTTTTTTCTTCGCCAGATGAGGTCGTTTAATTTTCACTTCGTGGCTCAAACGTTGCAATAAGTCTGCGTAGTATTGACCAGTGATAGTTTTACCCTTTTCAAGGTAATCAATGTATATAATAACTCTTGCATCCCAAAAAACAGTAGCCATAACCTTGTTCGCCGAAAAAATTGTTTTTGCCTTCTTTGGAGTTGGTTCCCCTGGTCCAATCCACTGTTTAGACTGTTTTTTGGTTTCAGGAGTGTAGTGGTGGACCTAAGTTTCGTCAACGGTTACGAATCGACGCAAAAATTCGCTTGGATTACGCTTATACAACGCCAAATTGGCGGTAGAAATGTTCTTTCGAATCAGTTTTTGGTCGACTGTTAGCAAACGCGGCACCCATCTTGCACAGAGCTTTCCCATGTCCAAATGTTGGTGCAAAATATTTTGTACACGTTCATATGACATCTTACAGGTCTCAGCTATCTCACGCACTTTTAATCTGCAGTCTTTCAGCACTATTTGATGGATTTTTTCGATCATATCTGGAGTTGTGACCTCAATGGGGCGTCCTGAGCGAGGCTCATCAGAGGTGCTCACACGACCCTTTTTAAACTCGAAAACCCACTGCTGAACGGTTGAATATGATGGGGAGGATGTCTTCAGTGTTGAGTCCATCTCTTCTTTAATTTCCTTCGGCTTTAACCCCTTCAAATAAAAGTATTTGATGACAGCACGATTTTCCAGCTTTTCTATTTTTACGAAAAACATAGAGGCGTCTTGTTCAGCGTGCTCTCAAACCTAAACTAACATAGCGATCGGACTGAAACTATGGGTGTAATCCGCAATCGCCGCCAGCAGTTACATATGTACGACGTGACAACGTTGCGTGGTTGGGGGCGCTACTGTCGATTTACTGGTGATGTGATCCGCAATCTCACCAGCAGTAAAGCAGACGACGTCGGTCTACTATAGCTCTTTTTCGTGACATTTTCTGATTGTAAACAAAGCAAAGCAGACAATAGAATGTCGGAAAGTAAAGCAGACGACGTCGGTCTACTATAGCTCTTTTTCGTGACATTTTCTGATTGTAAACAAAGCAAAGCAGACAATAGAATGTCGGAAAATGTCACGAAAAAGAGCAAGTATAGACCGACGTCGTCTGCTTTACTGCTGATGAGATTGCGGATCACATCGCCAGTAAATCGACAGTAGCGCTCCCAACCACGCAACGTTGTCACGTCGTACTTATGTAATTGCTGGCGGCGATTGCGGATTACACCCTATAGCTACAAGCTATCTAAGGATGGTACTATAGAACGCCACCTCAAGGTAGGCCTAGTGGCACCATCTCTTGGTCAGGCCGGAAACTTATCAATCCACCTTCGTACGAAAGCCTTGGACTTGTGCGTGGAGAGGATTTATTCAAATCTATGGATAGGCTTAAAATACAAGATCCAACTATGAGTGCATATATCAGAAATATTAGGTATAATAAGGCTTACATTACCTACTGGTCCAAGGAACAGATAGAAATTTATAATGATGTCTTGATGCTGTTCGATAACCCCCTTTCCTTGGATGCAACTGGTTCCGTAGCCCTTAAAATCAATTTTCCAAGTGAAAAAAGTGGTCACATTTTCTTGAGTGTGCTTGGTACTCATATTGATCAAACAATTGTCCCTGTAACACAAGTACTTTCAGAAACAAGTACCAGCAACTTTCTTTGCTATTGGCTAAGAGGCTGGCAGGCGTCTGGAGCCAAATTACCTAGAGAGGTGGTTACAGACATGGGAAAAGCTTTACAACATGGCATTTGTATGGCGTTTAATTCCATAACATTTAACATGTACAATGAGTATTGTTTTTTTATTCTAACTGGGAACACATATTTACAACTACATACTCAGCTAAGGACTGACATAGCTCATTTAGTTCATGCAGTTGTAAAATGGCCATGCTTAGCAAACCACACATCATCTAAAGTAAAAGAAATTTATAAAAGATGTGTTGGGCTTTTGTCGACAGTGGACAACTTGCAAAACTTTGCCTTGTTTTTAAAATACATATTTATCTTATGCTACAGAAAGCATTATGATAATGAGTGTGAAAATTCATTTAAATTTATTGAAGAAAGACTCCATACGTTTAAATTTGATGACGTTGTAAATCGTGATGCTACAAAAAATTCCGAAAATAATTTTAAAGATGACATTGAATATGACCAAGGTAGTTCCAAAACCAAAAAAGCAAAAAGTATTATTGAAGAGTTTATAGACAACATTAAACGTAGAGTTCAATCTCTAGATCTCAATCATAGCTTGGATTTCCTGGATCAAGACAATATTTATTTTTTACCTGATTTTGGTAATAACCTAGTCATTTTATGCAAAGAGTTTCCTTGCTGGATCAATGTGATGAACAAGTACTTTGAAAATCCTAGAATCGTTGCCACGTCCGCAAGGTCAGAAACGTATTTCCATCATTTCAAAAATTATGTACTCAAGAACAAAATGCCAGATAGACTGACTGTGCTAATGACAAAACATTGCCAAGAAATAAACAAAGAGTTAAAAATTATTCGATCTCAAATAATCAATCATACGTCATCGAATACAATTCAGTTTAAAAAAAAAGAAGTTAAACCATTTTAATATTAACTGCGAGTTAGTCTGTTTGTATATTTACGATATAAACAAAGGTCTGCAAAATTGACCGCTGGCCGTCTGCTGCAGATTACTTGTAAACCATAGACATAAAAAATGTAGACTACATATTCTCATGTACGATGTACGGCGCTGAAGCACAAGTACAAAGAGACACAATATCGAACGTGGGTTTCTGTTTTTCTCGTACATTACCAAAGGTAGTCCCCAGACAGATACCCACGTTCGATATTGTGTCTCCTTCTTCTTATACTTCAGCGCCGTACATAAGAACGAGCAGTCTTTATTTCTTATATATCTATGCTCTTCACAAAGTTGAACTGTTTGTATGAGTCTAAATGAAAAATTGAAATAAAATAAAAAAACAAAAAAAAGATGAATTGGAGTAGCTCTGAATTTTAATTTTTTATTTAAAGCAAACCTTACTTGTGAACCTGCATATATTTTAATGTACCCTTACTTATAATACATTCAGTATCAATGTTTTTATAGTGCACATCAAACGTTAAATTTTTACTTCAAACTCATTTTTGTGACTTGAGTGGAAATGGTTTAGCAAGATTTCCATCACAGAATTTTACAGAATAGCCACAGTAAGACGTAAATGGTATTTGTTTTGACCACCTGATGGTAAAAGTCCTGAGTGTCCTGAGTCCTGACCTTGGTTGTACATACCACCAACGGACCAACCTGATAAAATTCTTCAAGAGCTGTTAATAATCTGCTTAAACATTTTTATCTCTATTTGAGCTTTCCAAATCAAGCCTGTTTTTTTTTTTTTTTACATGTTCATAACTGATATTTTAACGAAAGCAGAGAGTAAAAGGTAAAGGTATGTGAATGTCCTGTATTTAAATTTTTTTTAAACTTTGCCACCAAAGCTAAGCGCCCTCTGGTGGACGTGACACGCGGTGGCCAGCGTCAACAGCTGGACATGCGCAGTGCATGGAAACTCGTAGTTACAATATGGATTATTCATATTAATTGATTATTAATTAATTAAGACAGCGCAGATAAAAATTTTGATGGTGCAATTAAGTTTGGGCAATGTGCAGTTTATTAAGACAGTGTGCAGTTGCAAATGTGCTCTTGTTGACGAGATATGGCTATCCAACTGCAGCCTTCAAATCGCAAATTGTTTTTAATTTTTTATGCAAAATTGAGGCATGTGCAGTTCCAACTATTTGCTTAAACGAAATGTGCAGATAAAAACACGTCACCTAGTATTTTTTTTATTGCTTAAATCCATCATTTGCGGGCTGGCTTCCAGGAGGTGGCAATTTTATTGTTTGCTGTAGCTAGCTGTGCTATCAGCTGATCGAATTGCTCTTCGGTCACTTCCATAATTGTTACAGAATAAATAGAGCACGCAAAACAAATAATAAAAATATTGAAATGAAAATTAATCCGTTAAAAAATAAAATGTCGGAATGAGCAATAACAGTAAAACGCAGTTAAAATAAAAATTGTTGGATCAGTGAATCACAATTGTACGATTTGCTCACTTACTATTAAAAAATGACATTTGTTTATTGTAACTAGTGGAAACGCAAGAGTGTTTAAAATTGAATCGTACACATCCGAAAATAATGTAAGATTACAACAGGAATATTGGATTCGCAATGAAAAGTAAGTAAAAAGCACGTATAAATAATCCCTTCTTGGAATAGCGACAGTTGTCAGCAGCGCGAGAGTCGTACACCCTTCCAAGAACTAACGACGGTTGACGCATGTGAACAAAAGAAGACGCGAGAGCACGTGTGTACAAACTGCAAAATAGAAAAGCGTAAAACGCGCGCACTTTTTGGTTAACGCCGTGTGTTGTTTAAAAAAGAAAAACGCCTCTAAAATGTCTTGTGCACTGATACTCAAACGATGTGTACATGTACCTGGAACGAATTGTTATGCTCCTTAGGTTGAGCTCGTGGCGATGATGCGAACGCTGCCTGCTGTGCAGAAGATTGAGAAGGCGATGACGAATTAGAGTAGGCTTGCCTGCTTATCAGCCCTGAGGATGATGGCCTTGAGCCTGAAGATCGCAGCGTGGCTTGTTTGTCGCTTGTTTGCTTGCTCAGCGTGATCCTGGTGTAGTGTCATGTTGTTCAATTGTCGGGGTCACCAATTTGGGGTATTTGCTAGGTGGTCGGTACTGCAGTGCTGCAGGTCACCAATTTAAGCCAAAAGGAAGGCAGCCCCAAATTCTGCCGTATTCATGAGATTCGATCACCAGGAGGTGAATCGGGCCAGGATAATGATGTACTCTTTTAGTTATTAAACGACAACTTATTTATTCAATATGCAAAGTTACATGTGCCTAGTGGCACGAGCTATGAGTATAGCCCGGAGCGAGGACGCTTGAGCGGCGAGTGAGCGAGAACTGAACTGCGCAGCGGCGCAGCTCGACGAAGACGATAGGAGAGAGGCGCGCGGGGTGAGGGGAACGCCGCTGTTCTTGTCCGACGGGACAGAGTCCCCACAGTTGTAAGTATTGTGTCGCCATCTATCGTCGCAGTTAAATGTTTTTCCGTTATATGTGTGCACCTGCATTGTACTCTTGTGTACGCTGTACACACGTATAGTTTCAGTTTTACTGCCGACTGCCAGCATAGACGGTTGTGCTAATAAAGATGAGCTCGTATAGTAACATGTAATGTATTGTTGATATAACGCCCTCACCCAAGAGCAACGTTACACTGTTTACTCTTATTGTCAGTTACTATCGACATCTTTTCCACTGTAGGTGGCGTTGTTTCAAATTGCTGCACGAAGCGAATACACACTACAATGAATTCGCTACAAACTGTTAGTGTCAAAACTTATGCAGCTTTTATGATTTGAAGTGGGGGTTGAAACTGACCTATTTGTAAAAAATACTTATAATTTATTTTTCAACTGTAAAATCTCGAAAAAAATTTGTATAGATACAATTTAACATGTTAATACAAGTAAAATAATTTTTGAATGGTTTATTAGTTTTTTTACAATCAAAACTTAATTTTCCCAAGTTTCAAATTAAAATATAAAGACTGTAACTACATACGAAATATTCAATTTTTACTATCACAATATAAATTTTTTTTTTACAATGACTTTTTAAATAAAAATAATGTTTTCATTTTTTCCAAATTTGTAGTACACGTAATAACACCAAACAAAATTTATTGCTGTACATTGACACAATACACACTTAAATCACTGATTCATTTAGTCAATCTACTCCTAATAACTTTTTTTTAAATTTATTTAAAAAATTTCCTATAAGGCTCCATGCATTCTGTCGATTTTAGCGAGGGACAATTTCTCTCAGTTAACGGCGCCACCTGACATAGACGCTGTAACATCGGTGTATCCACATTAAACTTTTTTCCCCCTTTCTTCAAAACTTACCGTGCCGATTTTATAACACTAAACGCAGGGGCCAATATGCATCTGCAAAGAGGTGCATCACCTACAAGATTGCTCGTAGTTAAGGTACTACGACCATGCATGACTCACATACATGCACGCTGGCCCATGCTGACCGGAAAAGAAATCAAATGAAATACTTTTCAAAGCGTAAAATAATAAAATAACTTTAAAGAACCAACAGATGCAAAAGGTTAACTGAGAACAGCTGCGCTGAGGTTTAATTTTAGATATTAGTATACATAGGTTCAGCTTAAAAGACGCGATTTTTTTTTTTTTTTTTTTTTTTTTTTGTTTGATGGAGCGGGGAGGGGAAAATCTTCATAGACACCCCAGCTAATCCGGTGGTAGTGTCGGATTTACCTGGTGTGCCTACCGACTAAAAACAAAACATCCCACATGGGACAGGTCCGTGAGGACCACTCCCCTAGAAGACAAAAAGGCATAAGAGGAGAGAGAAGAAGGAAAATAACGGAGAATTTCGGAGGCCGACTCGTTCTCGAAGAGGCGAGAGGAGGGGGCACTTACGTATCTGGGCAAAGCAAAAAGACGCGATGTTAAAAACTAGAATAACTTAGAATTAAGACCCATGGACTAAGCGAAAATATTAACAAATGCTAGAATTATTATATATGGCTAATACAACCTGTACACCACTAAACAGCAACAATATTACATAAACCTACGAAAGCAATCTTATTGACTTTCAAAGATTTATCCGATTTTTACCATTCATGTTCGCAGGCTCATGTACTGTACAACCCTTTTGTATCGCGACAACAATTTCATAAAAATACTGAAATAGCCTAAATTGTAATCTTGTTAAAAACTGTCACTGTTTCAAATGTAAAGGAAAACGGAAAAGTCATGGCACTTCCGCCTTTTCCTGACGCAGAGATGTCGAGAGAGTCCGCACTCTTGCCCCAACACGGGTAGCGGAATTTCCGATTCCCCAGGGCACCCTGAGCCGACTTCCTCTTCTACCACAAGCAGAGAAAACCATGGTTGACCAAATGCTACTAACATTTCGAAATACATTTACAACTAACAATGAATGGAAACTATCGGTAAACCCCAACGGAAAAAGTTAGTGTGAAAAAACGTAGCAAACCGTAACTTTCTGTGATGTAATGTACAATTTGGTTGGATTTCGGACCACAGTTACAGTTTGTTACGTTTTGTTACGTTTGATTATAGTCAACTACAACCCAACACATTGTCTTATGATTCGTTACATTTTATTATTATTCTAAAAAGACACTTGAATTTCGTGAAAAAGCAACTGTAGTAAACTCTAGTAAACTGTGAGGAAGTGTTGTCATCTGTAATGTTTTATAACAGCTTACAGTTTTTTGCAGTTTATTACACTTTTTTATATTTTATTATCATTGATAACTTTTAGACACATTTCCTTACATTTTCGAATAAAATTTGCCTTAAATGAAAAAAACTTGAGTAACTATTATGAAAAAGTATAAGTGTAGCAGCATGTTGTAAATTATATTAGAACGTAAGAAAATGAAAAAAAAAAAAAAAAAAAACGAACACAACATAATAAAGTGTAAGAAACGTCCGAAATCCATAAGACTATTACAGTTCCTTACATTTTTTTACATTTTCTTGCGGGTTACAGCATATTATTACACAGGTTCACTTTTTCTAACATTTTGTTACGTTTTAAAATTTCCGCTGGGGAATCTAAGTAAGTTAACAATATAATAGTTCGCGACTAGCTCCTCACTACTGTTTCTATAGATGTACGTGTTTTAACCACAGAAACCGCCGTTGTTAATTATAATCATTCATGATTATTTATTAGTCCGATCAATGCTCACGTGTACAGGTGTAACTAGCGGAAAATCTAGCAATTATTACACTTATCAATATCTGAAATTAACTACTACTAATACTATTATTAATACCACGAAGTACTGAACAATTATTTAATCAAACCTGAATATAAAGCGATTTTGACAGCTCTTTTTGCATTGGGCTCGATTGAATGGATGAACAATGGTTACTATTTGTTAATAATGATAATACCACATCTTAACATTAATTTTAAGTTATGATAAAATCTTGTAACTTCTGATGTAAAAGAGAAAGGAAGGGCATGAGTAAATGAATCACCTTCCCTTCTCTTGACGCACAGAGGAGAACAAGCCGGATGTGGGATGTGCCAATTTCTGAGTGGCTAAACTAGAGCAGTTCTAGCCAATTAGATTTTCGGCTATTGTCTTTTCTTCCAAATTTTCCCCCAGCAAGTTTTCCTGCGTTTTTCGAGCCAGCGCGTGACCGAGGTCCACCTCTAGCAATAAAAAGGCCCGGAGGCCGGAGGCCCAGAAGAAAATCAGTTCTCAGTTCGCAGTTCGCAGTTCGACTCGACTCGACTTGGCTCGACGATAGCCCTTCAAAGTAGACTGAGTAGTAAGAGTAAGAGTCCGCCTCTGCTACAACCCAGTCTACTACGAAGCGAGGACACAGTCGAATTTTGTTGTCACCCTCGAACGATCGACTGGCAACCAGAGTCCGCCTCTACTGCCACTTGATCTTCTTCGAGCGCGGTTTCTGTCTACGCTGATTCAACGCCTGTACCAATTTTTACCTTTTAAATAAAAGTAAGTGGCAAGTTATCAAATTTCTAAAGTTTCTTTCTTCCGATCAAGTATTTGATTTTGCGCGAATGCCATTACTCGCCATAGTATTGGAACCCGTGGATCACTGGGAAAAAATCAAGTATTTTTGCGCGAACGCCATTACTCGCCATAGTATTGGTAACCGTGGATCACTGGGAAAAAATCAAGTATTTTTGCGCGAACGCCATTATTTGCTATAGTATTGGTACCCGTGGATCACCGGGAAATATTCAGTGTTTTTTATTTCGCGAACGCCATTACTCGCCATAGTATTGGTACCCGTCGGTCACCGGGAATATTAATTTAGCCACGCGTATACCATTGCTCCCCGCGGTAGTAATTATACTATCCGAATAACAAGGACTGATCCGGTTAAAGCAAATATTCGCAACGATATTAAAGCATCAAAGTCAGATCGCAAGTTAACCCATCTCTTCCCCACGTAAAGCCGAGAAACGATACCCTTACTCGTGACGGTGCTGACAGTTTTTAGATCACCAACGGGATACTCTTCGGAACCGCGCTCCCGGTAAAATCGACCAACCTTAAGCGAGCTGTGAGTAAGTACATCGGAATATTCCCTATAAAAAATATCAGCGCTGAAATCAGTCGCAAAATACATCGTTGATTCTGCATTTACTCCATGATGAATCAATACTGATTCAGTATTGAATCAGCGTTTGTTAGAAATAACAATAGTAATTAACTTCAAAACAGTGCATTTTTCATGTAAGCATTGCCGTTTGTAATTAAAATAGATAATTTTAAAGCTTACAACCTGTTACGATAACATTTTCTCCAGTTTGTAATAAGTCAACGTTAATTCAACGCTAAATCAGCATTGATTCAACATGGAGTACACGCAGAATCAACGATGTAATTAACGACTGATTTCAGCGTTGATTCATCACTGATATTTTGGATAGGGGTATTGCACAGCAGTCGATCTTAGTCGCGTAAAAGCAGCCGTAGCACCTCTGCGAGTACCGCGTTATCAAGTTGAACTACCCCTTTAGCCCCGCGTCCCACCTACGCGCCCAGTGCGAGTCCCAAGTTATTAAGCGAAAGCTTAGGCTCGAATAGTACGTTGCGCCGACGTAACAGCGCATAGCGAATACTAAATTATAGTTATTTGACTTTAAAGTACGGTTAGCTAAGATATTTGGTAAAAAAGACTTATTTACTCAATAAATATAGTCAGCTTCGATTTTAGTGACTTTGGATATTTTGCTACTCCGCCTCAAATTTAATACATTCAAATCACTGAATATTTTATTTAAATTTTCCAATGTATCGTCATCCTGGTTTTTTGGTTCTTCTTTGAACACTGTTACCGAGCCACATACAAAAAAAGTCTCAAAACTATGTGAAGAATAAATATTCAATGATGAGAAGTTGAATTCTACTGATTCAGAATCTAAAAATGTATAGAAATTTAACTACAATTGATTATTAATTTTAGGAGGTTGGAAGTGACATTTCGAGCTTTAGAGCTCTCGGATTGTCCGCGAACGAGACACACTGACTTTTCCGCTTATACAATATCTGTCATCGCCAAATAGTGTAAGAAAGTACAGTTTACCTACCTGTTTAAGTAAACCTAGTGGGTGCTTTAGGGGAGGGTCAGAACTGACCAAAGTATTTGTATACACGAAAAATGAGAAATTATTCCATCGCCAGTCTCGGCGATTTTAATTTTTAGCGGCATTAGCCAGTGCAATTTTTTAGTGCCAGTACGTAATTCAAAAAATGAGCATAAGGGGGCATTGCAGAGACTCTGCAGCAGTCAGTACGGCAGAGTCCCTACAAAGTAAGCGTTTTTCAAAGCTATTTCTATGCTGATCCTAATATTTATGTAAATCGAGGGACGAAAATAATGTACTATACGTTCTTACTCATTTGCTGAAAGCATGGGTAATTTCAGTAGAAATTGATCTACGATACCTAAAGTTTATAATGTAGGTGCAAAAATTCCGGAAAAAGCTTTATTTTAGTATGCGAGTCGTTTGTTTGAAAAGTTGAGTTTTGGACAGGGGTCAGAACTGACATTTTGAGGTGATTTTTGCAATTTTCTTCGTGAAAGGGACAAGAAATCGGTTACATCTGTAAGTAATCAAGAATTCATAACATTTAACATGTCAAGGCACTGCAAGCATAATTAATTTTAGCTTCAAAACGTCGTACGAGCTCTGGACACGATTTGAGCCAGTTACGGCAAAATCACCCATATATGTATATATCCTTACAGATATGTGTACAGTGGAGGCCGTTTAATTCGTTGAGCGGGAAGTATAAAATTGACCAATCAAAGAGCTTATGTGATTGAATCAGCCAAGGGGAATTAAATGTTTGGATTTCCTGCTCAACGAATTAAACGGCCTCCACTGTACATCGTGACGTATATACGTGCTAAATGCTGCGTTTTCAAGCTCACGCCTTTCCCTACTTATGAGCCTCAAACAACGGACATTGTCTCCTCACTCCCTCGAAGCTCACAAAACGCATCTTATCAGTAGAAAGAGAGGTCAAAGAAAATGATTTTCTACATAAGGTAAAAGTACCAATTATGAAACAACTTTTCGCATTTTTTTTTCTCTACTGTCTTAAAAAAAGTGGACATGCTTTAATGCTGGTGATTTTGGTTTTTCTTGAATCGCTCCAACCTTAGTAACTTATCATTTGTTTACATTAATTTTATGCAAAATAGACTGTTTTTTTCTAATAAAATTAAACTATCTAATATGTCCCTATTATGAAAAAACACCAAAAGGCTTGTCCCAGTGTTTCATAATTCATGTCCCAATTATGGAACTTCCTTCATAAAGTAATTTGTGAGTAAAATTTTAAGTAACTTGGAGTACGTTGCTCAATGACACGATTTTCTTTTGATACAATTGCATTTCATGCCGATTAGTTGTAATGGAATTGAATTTCATTTTAAAAGTTCGTTTCATAATACGGACAACTAAATAAGATAGGTTATGTTTGATCATGTCCCTATTATAAAACCATTATACAGAGAAACTTATTTTACTTTGAATTGAATGTAATAATCGAGCCTTTTCAGTTTAAAAATATTAAAATTAACTATTAATTGATTAAAAATAATTTTTTGATCATAGTTGTAAAATAGCATGCATAGTTTCATGTTTCGTAAATTGGGATATGTTCCGTCAATTGGTACATTTACTTTACAGATATACTTCCAAAGTTTTCATGTTTGGAGGTGGGATAATGGAAGGTAAAATATATATGGTCAAGGGACAGAAAGGCAGAAGCGGGAGCTTCTCGGGATAAGTGCGCTTAAAAGTGTCCACCAAACTTGCGGGAAATTGAAATTGTCTATACGGAGGAAAACGCAAGACCCCAGAAAACTCGCTTTGTTAATTAATGAAATAACACAATCACTAATCACCGCGAAACCCTGGGTGCTAGTGAGTCACTGTAATAATCAATGAATTTCAATAGACAATAACGCAATTGCCAATGGCCACACGACTTGGGGCACTAACATGTCGCTCTGTTAATTAGTAAAATAACATAAGTGCCAGTCACCGCACAACCCAGGGCGCTTCATTTATTAGTAAATTACAATAAACAATAATGCAAGCGCCAATCACCTCACTAGCCGGGGCACGTTCTGGTCACCTTACTTACTATTGTTTATTATTATTTATTAATTATTACTGCTTGTGTTATTTTATTAATTTTTGAAGCAACCAGAAAGCACCCCAGGTTGTGCGGTGATTATCACTGGTGTTATTTTATTAATTAATAGAGCGACCTGTAACTGCCCCGAGTCATGTGGTCATTGGAACTTGCGTCATTGTTTATTGTAATTTATCATATATACAGCGACCAGAAAGCGCCTCGGATTGTGTTGATTGGCACCTGCGTTATTGTTTATTGTAATTTATCAATTATTACAGCGACCAGAAAGTGCCCCGGGTTGTGTGGTGATTGGCGCTTATGTTATTTTATTAATTTTTAAAGCAACCAGAAAGCGCCCCGGGTGGTGCGGTGATTGGCACCTGGATTATTTTATTTATGAACAAAGCGACCGGTGAGCGCCCCGAGTATAGTATGGTCATTGGCACTAGCGTTATTGTTTACTGTAATATAGTTATAAGTGCCTCGGGTTGTACGGTTATTGGTGCTTGCATTACTGTTTGTTGTAATTTATTATTTATTACAGCGACTACAAAACACCCTGGGTTGTGTCCTGGTTGAAAATGTCTGTTACAATCAGATAAAAAAAATATTGAGCTATATTTAACTATGAATTTGCACCAGATATATCTCATAAAATTTCTTACGATGTACCAGAAATTAATTAATCCTGAAAAGCACCTAAGGCAGGTAAACTAAAAGGAATTTATAAAATTTTATCAGATCCTTTCCTTTTGAATTAAAATAATTTCTGGTAAAATTATAATTTTATAAGAACGATTCAGAGTGATTTTGTTCAATGAGAATGTATTGGTCTACTTCAATTTAACAATTGTATGAGTTTTACTCAATTGTTACTTACGAGATTGTATGGGTGTTTTGTATTTTATTCTCAAATATAAAATTAAATAAGATGTGAGTACTTATTTGAAAAATTTGATTGAGATCGTAATAACAGTTTATACCCACATTTTCTCACATTGTTTATTACATGTTTTGGATTTAATTACATGCGTAAACTAGAAAGAATTTATAAGTCTTTATCAGATCTGTTTCATTTACATTAAAAAAATTTCTGCCATAAATATTATTTTATAAGAACCTTCCAGAACGATTTTATCGAACTAGAATTTATTGATCAATTTAAATTAAATCGATTTTATGATATTTACTCAGTTGTAACTTACAAGATAATATAAGTTTTAGGCAATTCAAGTTTTTTTACGTGCATAGCACTATCGTATTTAACAGAAATAATTATAACGTTTATTTGTTCACTAGAAT
Organism: Copidosoma floridanum; assembly: GCF_036245765.1. Taxonomy (NCBI): domain Eukaryota; kingdom Metazoa; phylum Arthropoda; class Insecta; order Hymenoptera; family Encyrtidae; genus Copidosoma; species Copidosoma floridanum. The sequence continues at coordinate 5,954,650 of NW_028321892.1, read as the reverse complement.
TATGTAAATTACTCGTTGAAGTTTGGTACCATAATATGTACAGTTCCAAAGTTAGGTTATGTTCGATTTTGTCCCTATTTATGGAATAATCTTGAAAATGGGTCATTTATTGTATGTAAAATGAAATGTTTCTTATGAATTCATGAAAATAAATAAAATATACTACCACCACAATTTTTTTATCAAGTAAGTTGCATAACAAATACATTAATTTTCATATTCCATGAATAGGGACATATTCTACGAATAGGGACATTTACCTTATGTAGAGGGATACTGTTCAGCTGGTAATGTGTGTATTAATGCGTATACAATAAGTATACAGAACCACTCCTATGTTGGAGTCAGAAGAATACGTGAATCTGCATTTATCTAAGACTTCGGACGGATTATTGAATATTTACCTGAAGCTACGATATTTTTGTCCAATCTTCTGTCTCTGTGTATGCGTATTTATTTACAAATACAAAAAAAGGGATAAAGTTCTTTCATTAAAACAACAGAACTTTGAGTGGCACTGTATACTGTAGACTATAAAAGTGTATATTCGATTTTTTCGGAATAATTAACTCTCGTAAGAACTCAAAAATGATAGACTTTTTTACGTGATTATATATTTTTTGAAGAGTAACAATTTTTATGACATTGAAACAGAAGTGATACGTCTCATAAAGTCTTTTTAAAACCTTAACATTTACCAGAATTTTGCACCTGGAATTACTGAAGAAAACAGCTTTCTTAAAAAAATTAAGATGAATACGATCTCTAGTAACATCTAATAAAATCTTTTACGCGTATTGAAGGAGCGGTGTTGGCTCAGTGGTAAGCGTGCTTGTTACTGATACAACGCAGTTGCTAGGGCTCGTGGGTTCGACTCCCAGTGAATGCAGATTTTTTCAAAAACTGTTTTCATCGGGAAAAGTTCCTTTGTAACGCCGGCTGTTTCGGGGCGGGTTTTTCCGTGGAATTTTCCTTCAGAGTAATTCCAGGGTTTTTTCCTTGCCCCACAGGTTTTCGGGCCTGGGTGAATGCGAAACAGTGTTAGGGCTATAGGTAGGGATTGGCGGACCCGATGCCAGGGGTCGGGCAGGGATCGCCGGCCTTACCGGCGAGGAGTGGCCCCTGAAACACGGGGCTTCTCCGGGGATGCTAATTAGCCTGGATCCGATGCTTCGGCAGAGAGCGCCAGCTTAACCGGCGAGGAGTGGACATCCTGGAATAATGGAGTCTTCTCCGGGGAAAGGCTACACAGTGGTGAGTGGACCCGATGCACCATCAGTGCAGATAGTGTCAGCTTAACTGGCAAGGTGTTCCACCGGAGATACTCACACTGTGCCCATGGATTCAGGTAGGATGCGAGGAAAAAGGTTTAGAGATCGGTGTGGCAATACACCCCCACACATAGGTGGTGAGTGGGTGGCCCCCGCGACTAGGCCAAGTAGGCTGTCGTGGTAACCCGGTATAAAAAAAAAAAAAAAAACTTTTACGCGTATTTACTTATTTATGTGTATAAAAAATTCTTTCAAATAAAGCAGTTGGTATATCATAAAAATTTTACTGGCAATTCCTTGTTCATTCTGACAAACATCGGTAATCATATACAAATTATCATACCATTTGAAAAGAATACAATTTGTGTTGGTTAAACCTGATATAAACTAATAAAAAAATTATCTGATGGTATCTTAAGTATTTTTGTATGATTTGGTCTTATCAATTCTCATTAAAATTATGCACTCACGTAATAAAACATTTTATGCAAGAAAATCCTCTAACAGACAAATAAAAATATTTGGTGCAGAAAAATAAAAATAAAATCTGGTAAAAATTTTAAGAGATAAATTTTTTTTCTGGTACAACCAATCTAACTTTTATCAGATTTTACAAGTTTTTATAAGTCACTATCAACCGGGGTGATAATTGGCGCTTATATTATTTTATTGATTAACAGAACAACCAGTGAGCACCCCGGGTGGTGCGGTGATTGATGATTGTGTTAATTTATTTATTAACAAAGCAACCTGTAAGCGTCCTGAGTCGTATGGTCATTGACAATTGCGTTATTGTTTACTGTAGTTTATTAATGAATTAAAACAATCAGTAAATACCCCAGGTTGTGCGGTGATTGGTGCTTACGTTATTTTTTATTGTAATTTATTATCATAGCGATTGGCTATAGGCACTTTCCCAGGTTATGCAGTGATTGGCGTTTGCGTTATTTAATTAATTTAATAATAGATAAAGTGATCACTGACTTGACAACCACTGGCTCGGAATCATGTTTATGTGAGCTTTAGAAGTTTGAGTAACATAATATATCAATGAGTAATACACATATATATACAGTTCCTAAAGATAATCCTGAATATGGCGGCTCATCTGCCACCCTGTCCCTAAACCTTCTGTATTGGGATTATGCCTCTACCACGTGACCTCAGTATATATATATGACTAATATAGATGCGAAATAACACAGGTCTTATGGGAGGAATCTTGTTTTTATTTTTTTTTCGCACTTAAAAAGATATTGAGCTTAAAAAGGTTGTTAATTCCATGTTACTGACATTATGAGAGTTACGTAGTTATTTTTTTCCTTTAGTGAATTCGTTCACGAAGGTTGAAACAGCGTTTTGAACGTATACGGAGTGCCGTTTAACCCTACTTTGAGCTGTTTGTTTCAGCTGTTGCTGCTGCTGCGCCACTGCTGCTGATGCTCAGAGGTAAACAAACAGCTCAAAGTAGGGTTAAACGGCACTCCGTATACGTTCAAAACGCTGTTTCAACCTTCATGAACGAATTCACTAAAGGAAAAAAATAACTACGTAACTCTCATTATGTCAGTAACATGGAATTAACAATCTTTTTAAGCTCAATATCTTTTTAAGTGTGAAAAAAAATAAAAACAAGATTCCTCTCATAAGACCTGTGTTATTTCGCATCTATATTAGTCATATATATACTGAGGTCACTTGGTAGAGGCATAATCCCAATATTGGCCAAGTGCAAATGATCGGAGAGCAGGGAGGGGATAGACGAGTCGACGCCAGCGTACGTAGTGGGGAAAACAGGAAAACTGGGGTACCAAATTACCGTTATTTTCGCTTACCTAATTACCTATAAGGAAAGAATAACAGTATTTCGTCAAATTTACAGATGTTATCATCACGTATGCATAAATAGTATCAATATTATGCAATTGCAGTTACACAAGTGTAAAAAAATGAACTATGCTGTGCCAAGAACGGTTGTAAAATATTTGAATGTAACAATATATTAATGAAGCCTCCTTAGTTTTCGATCCAGAGCACACTCTCAGAAGTAGACGGCAAAAAGAAAGATAAATACGCGAAACAAGACATGATCATTATGATTTCTATTATTTAAACGTTTATGAAATATGCATGGGTGTAAGAAAGTGCTGTGTTGTTCTGTGTAACAGTAGCGCAAAGACAGATGGAGTAAAATTACATAAATTTCGATGATTATTCAACTGTAAATAAAGGTAATTTTTATGTGCTTTGCAATTAATTGACAATTTTCAAAATAATCTGAATAAAACGTACATGCCGGTTAACTTTGTATGGAGCTGAAGTTATCGAGATCTGCTTTATTACGATGGCACTTGTCGAATTGCTAACTCCATCACTTTGAAATGCTGTAACATTGAACACATGACTACTTTCAACCAGTTTACCCTTTTTTTAAGGCTTCAAAATTAAAACAAATCGAGTGTGATATTCCTAAAGCCTGCTTTTATGCAGATAACATACATTATCAGATGAATAAACATACTAATTTTTTGTTAATTAATTGATTATTACTAAAAGTGTGCACCAGTGTATGCTGTTGACGTATAATGTAGGTACCCGCGATTGCATGATTTTGACACCAAGAGTGTCGCTGCATGACATGCACCTGGCCAATACCACTCTCTTGAAACTCACACATGATGTACTCGCGCTTTCACAAAGATTGATTCCTACGACTGTTGACTGAATTATATAATAAATTACACTTTTAGTGTTGTATAAAATAATAGATTTTTCTTATTCTAAAAGAATTCTAAGCTTCCCAAGAATCTATGACAAATATCTCCATTCCATTTTCCAACTGTTATGTTTAAGTTTGTATCAGGATCACACTCTCATAGTTTTTTAAACATTTTAATAGGGAACATCATTAAATAAATGATTAGACACTTATTTTAAATGCAAGCTATTATTTTTTTCCTACTTTATTTTTAAAATTTTTACATAAATTTCTTTTATTTATAATCATTGGAGTTGACGAAGGAAATTGATTAGTGGTGAAAAAATTAAGGTCAACAATGTCTACTTCAAACAAAGAATCATTTTGAAAAACGTTTTGTAAATCAACTGTTTGATTATGTTTCTTACTATTTGGAAAGTCGTTGGAATCATTAATATCGCTATTGTTTAAGTAGTTAGATGAATTTTTATAACTTGAAACTTTTCTTAATGATTTCATATTGTTACCTTTCAAACAAAGTTTACTCTTGATGTCAGTGTGTCCTACACTTGGAGAAGGAACTTCACTTATATCTCTGTTATTTTCATTTACCAAAGTAACTTTGGGTAGTGGTAAATCGCTATTAAATTTGCTACTTAATAATGATTTGAGATTCTGTGTTTCGGCTAATCGACAGTCTTCAGAGTAAATGCTTACTAAGTTCTTCATTGTAATAATGATGCATACAAACTTCTTACTTGTCACAATGAGACTAACATCTTTAATTAGAAGAACTACGTTTGTTCCAAGTGCATTAGGATAGTTTTTACATACACTGTGGTGAATACAAGCATTAATTTTGCCTGAAATATCTTTAAGAACAATGTGTGGATTATTTGGTTTGTAATCGATGGTATGAATGAGTCCTGCAAGGTAAGGTACTTTTTTAAATTTTTTACTTAACTCAGAAGCGTTTTCTTGGACAGTTGCAATATCTTGGAGTTCAAAGTAAGGTGGGAAATCATCCATCATAATCTGCCAAGCCCCTGTAGTAAATAAGTTTTCAGTATTTTGAGAACATATATTATTGTGTTTTTTATTTTTATTTTCGCGTTTGTCAACATCAACAACTGGAGCTTGGATTAATTTAGTATCAACTAAAAGACCAGCAGGACCAGGAAACATTCTAACCACATTTTTTTTTAATGATATAGATTTCTTGCTTTTCTGAATAGGTAACTGTGACATATGGGTATTATTCACGCATGTAAAGTTACTGTTGTGAGCGTGTTTGCTGTTTTTTTTTAAAATTGGTCGATTTTCGCGTACTAAAAGCTTTTTTAAAACAGTTGGTTCTACTGGCTCTGCAAATACTACACTTTTTTTGCGTTGGAAGTGGTCGACTATGCCAACATTATTTTCTCTTATTTTGTAAGCTGACCTGACAATTGGCTTAGTTATCTTAATATTTACTTCTGTCTTATTACAAGAATAAGGAAAAAATTCATTTGAGTTATTAGACAGCTTTTGCACTGAATAATTATCGAGATTTAGCGAGATTTTAGTATTTGTATGCATGAAGTCTTTGTTTCTAAATATATCAAGAACCATATCTTGACGATGGGTTGAGAAAGTATCTTCATTTTTGGACTCTTGATACAGAGTATTTTTTACCTCAATTCTTTCGTTTTGTCTGTCATTTTGTACTACTTCGTCATGTACACTATAATTGAGTTCCATAATCGAGTCCTGCTACTTAACAAAGATAATTAAATGTAACTAAATATCAATGTAATAACAAATAATTAGCCTATAGAGTACAAACAAAGTGCTGTATATACCTCATTCATAGTCCAATCATCAACCTCAAACATATTTACAATATATATTCACGGACGACAGAAGGAGAACAAGGCCGCGGTTACACTTGTTAGCGGAAAGTAACAGCGGTTGCAGAGAATGCAGAGGGTCAAGAACACGGTGTATAAGATACACAGATATAGTCCCGTGTACACGGAGAGAGCTCTGAGATTCGTTCACCTTACAATCCAGGGACGGTCGGGGACAGTGTGGGCGAGTCGGAGACGAAAGTGAACAAGTGCTCTTCTCCGATCGTCCGCGATCGTCCCTGACCGTACGCGATGCGCAGTTGTACACGTTAGGTTAGGTTAATGCTGTGTGTAAACAATAGTTTGTAAATAAAGAAGTGCAAATACAAACAAGTTTGTTTACTTTTTGCATTAACCTAACCTAACGTGTACAACTGCGCATCGCGTACGGTCAGGGACGATCGCGGACGATCGGAGAAGGGCACTTGTTCACTTTCGTCTCCGACTCGCCCACACTGTCCCTGACCGTCCCTGGATTGTAAGGTGAACGAATCTCTGATCTCTAATACTATCGTAGTATGTGTATCTGTAAGCTGTAAGTATACTACGGACTTACGGACTACCGGAACCGGAGTGCAAATAGTACAATGCTTCTCATATACGACAGTAGCGCCCGTGGAACGCAACGTTAGTATCGAGAGTCTGCTACGTCTGAACTCCGGTACTTAGTATACAGATACGCAAACTAACATCGCATCAGAGCTCTCTCCAGGCAGGCATGATTTTCGTAAAATATTTCTGCTTCTTTATTTACGTTCCAGCCAGTGTTAGGTGAAGAGAATATGATTTTGTATTTTTATCACTAGGACCTATATATAGCTACAGATCCTAGTAAGAAAAATGCAAAAGCTGAATAGGAGGAGGGAGGAAGCCAGTGGTTGTCCCCAAATGTGACTGGCAAACATGCGGGAAATTCAAATTGGCTACATAGAGCAAAACGCAAATCCCCAGATAACTCGACACAATTTCGTGCACAATAACTTAATAAACTAATCCCAAGCTATTTAACCCAATAACCCAACAGGCCAATAAGCAGTCTCATGAGTGTTAATGAATAATAAAATTTATGAATTAACAAAGCAAGCGCCAATCCCCACACGACGCTGAGCACTTACTGAACGCTTTAGTTATTGATAAAATAAAAGAATAACGCAAGCGCCTATCGCCACATAACTGGGGGAGCTCACTGGTTGCTTTGATTATTGATAAAATAAAATAACAACGCAAGCGCCAATCCCCACACAACGCACAGCGCTTACTGGTCGCTTTCATTATTTACTATAAATACAAGAATGCGAACGCTAATCCCCACATAACCCGGGAGGCTTGCATTAATCTATGATTTTAAATAATTACCGTGATCAGTAACAGCCCCCGGTTGTGCGGTGGTTGCCACTTGCGTTATTATTTTATTTTATTAATAATTAAAGCAGCCAGTAAGCTCCCCTGGTTGTGTGGGGATAGGCGCTAGAGTTATTTTATTAATCATAATTAATCAAAACGAGCAGTAAGCTCCCCGGGTTGTATGGGGACTGGCGCTTGCGTTATTATTTTATTAATCAATAATAATTAAAACGACCAGTAAAAGCCCAGGGTTGTGTGGGGATGGGCGCTTGTGTTATTATTTTATTAATAATAAATAATTAAAACGACCAGTAAGCGCCTCGGGTCGTGTGGGGATTGGCACTTGCTTTGTTAATTAATAAATTTTATTATTCATTCAACCTCATGGGGCTGCTTATTAGCTCGTTGGGTTATTGGGTTAAGTAGCTTGGGATTTGTTCATTAGGTTATTGTGCACGAAATTGTGTCGAGTTATCTGGGGATTTGCGTCTTGCTCCTTGTAGCCAATTTGAATTTCCCGCAAGTTTGCCAGTCACATTTGGGCAGAACCACTGGCTTCCTGCCTTCTCCTATTCAGCTTTTGCATTTTTCTTACTAGGATATGTAGCTATATATAGGTCCTAGTGACAAAAATTAAAAATTATATCCTCCTCACCCAACACTGGTTTCAGCAGACAGCAAATTAGAGTACGTTGAATACCATGTATAGTTAGACATATACGCTACTGTGTCGCTTTATACTAGTAGACCAAGAGCTGAGGCCGAAGGATGGTCAAAATTTGAACCAGCCTCCACTTTTACCAGAAATGAGGAACCTTAGGATTCGTTAAAATCCGAAATGCTTCGGTCATATTTTATTCTGGTAAAGAGTTATATGGTAATTATAGTAGTGGCACATGTTTTTTTTATTTACCAGCCGCAACTTACACCAATGGATAGAAAATAAAAAGTTGTCGACTAGAAGGAAATAGACCCCCTACCCGATTTCATCTATAACACTTATCTAAAATAGTAGATGAGGCCTTGTCGATAATATTACAGATAAGAATACAACATTTATAATTTTGGAGGTTGATTTTCGGGTACAAGATGCATTTTTATCTTGCCGCAAATTACACTTTTTTGGAACAACTATTATTTTCTATTAGTTGGTATAAGTTGCGGCTGGTTAATAAAAAAATCATACGGCACCATTATCACTACTGTATCACTAGAATGAAATATGACCGAAATATTTTGGATGTCCATGAATCATAAGGTTCCTTAATTTTAGTGCAAATGACGGATGGGCTGGTTAAGATTTGGACCACTCTTAGGCCTCAGCTCTTGGCTTGGCTCTTTCTTGGTCTATTGTGGACCAAGATCTGAGGCCTGAGGGTGGTCCAAATCTTGACCAGCCGCCTTTCCTACGGCTACCTCTTACAAGGAATGTTACATCTTGTAATTCGTTTAGATCCAAAACATTTTGGTCATATTTTATTCTGATGAAGAGTTTTGTTGGTATTTTAAAAAAAATGCAACACTGTTTATTTTATAAGCCAGCCGCAGTTTAAACCAATGGATAGAAGATGGAAAGTTGTCTCCGAAAAATTTTGTTTGCGGCAAGATTAGAATTTATAAATAATATAGCATTTTTTTAATACCAACAAAACTCTTTACCAGAATGAAATATTACCAAAATATTTCGGATCTCGCCGAATCATATGGTTCCTCAATTCTGATAAGAGTGGTGGCTAGTTAAGATTTTGTCTACCCTCGGGAGCCTTAGACCTTAGCTCTTGGTCTATTAGACATCAGGTCAGAAATTAGGCAGATACACCGGGCTGTTTCGGATCAGATTCTTCCTACGGGAAATTTCCCGGGGTTTTCTTGATCCACATGAAAATCCTTATAGGCGAATGCGGAGCAGTTGTGGAGGCCCTTTCTCCTTCCAATCTTATCCCAGACTTGTGAAGTTGGCGCCCGTAAATATTAAATATTAATATTTTGCACCCATTCAAGGCTTAAACGATTCCTCCTTACTTGCGGATTTATCCTCCACTTAAATTTTTATTTGTGGATCAATAGTTTGCGAGATATTTGCAAAATAAAAAGTTAAAAATGGGCGCGGCGCTAAAATATAAAAAACTTTGTTTTAAGTGCTAAATTGGTTTAAAATCCAATTCTACCTGTACGCTTCGATTCCTCCTCATTTGCGGATTACGGAAGTATATGAGTTAATGTAATTAAATGTCACAAAGTTTGTAAATAATGAATTTAATTATTGAGTGAAAGAATCTAGTAACTTTTGTCTAGTGACTTTTGGTCCAGTGCTCCGTTCCTGTTGTTCGGTACATGTTGTTTACTCCGTACAGCGGGTTCTACAAAGTATTAATCAGAATAGAAAACTTTAGTAGGTATTAATCTATTAATTATTAGTTATAAGTTATTCAGCCTTTGTGTCTGGCTGTGGCCGCCTAAGGCTCTGTTTGTTATTAAGTCTGTTAAGGTCACGTGATCATTTATCATAAGTGCAAGGAAGACAGCATGATGTCACCGTCTCACTCGCACTTATCATAAATAATCACGTGACCTTTACAGACTACAAACGGAGCCTATGCAAACACAGCCCCAGTAATAAATTTACAAGTACTTAATTTTAAAAAATGTTTATTAAATGGGTTTACACTAGATTGCATAATCATCGAAAAATATGTGTGTGTGTGTCTGTGTGTGTGTGTGTGTGTATTGACACAAAGGCTGAATAACTTATAACTAATAATTAATAGATTAATACCTACTAAAGTTTTCTATTCTGATTAATACTTTGTAGAACCCGCTGTACGGAGTAAACGACATGTACCGAACAACAGGAACGGAGCACTGGACCAAAAGTCACTAGACAAAAGTTACTAGATTCTCTCCTTCAGTAAGTAAATTCATTATTTACAAACTTTGTGACATTTAATTACATAAACTCATATACTTCCGTAATCCGCAAATGAGGAGGAATCGAATCGTACAGGTAGAATTGGATTTTAAACCAATTTAGCACTTAAAACAAAGTTTTTTATACTTTAGCGCCGCGCCAATTTTCGACTTTTTATTTTGCAAATATCTTGCAAACTATATCCGCAAATAAAAATTCAAGTGAAGAATAAATCCGCAAGTAAGGAGGAATCGTTTAAACCTTGAATGGGTGCAAAATATTAATATTTAATATTTACGGGCGCCAACTTCACAAGTCTTCTAATCCCAAATCTGTTTATTTCAAGCATAGAGAAATAAGAATTCTAACATCTTTATAATTTCAAGTGCTAAGTGCCCTAAGTAGTGCCTCTACAAGCCGGACGTAACCCAGCAAACACAAAGTTCTTAAAGACATCTTTTACGATATGTTTTACAAGATTTCTTTCAGAAACTTCGTAAAGTCATCTGAAAGATTTCTTGTGGTAACTTTCTTAAGTCATCTTTTAAAAAGACATCTTCTAAGATGTCTTAAACAAGATTTCTTTAAGAAATTTCGTAAAGTCATCTAAAAGATTGCTTATGGAAACTTCATAACGTCATCGTTTAGCAAGACATTTTTTAAATGTCTTATACAAGAATTCTATAAGAAATTCCGTAATTTCATCTAAAAGATTTCTGATGGCAACCCACTAAAGTCATCGTTTATAAAGAAATCTTGCAAATTTCTTGAACAAGAAATTTGAATCCATATTAATATAACGTAATAAATGTATAACCTCACATTCAACGGGTATCCAAGTAGAGCTATCAACGAATAACGAAAATTTTTTAGTTACCTCCAAGTGTAATGGCAAGACGTATAGAGTGTCACGTGATCAGTGCCGGTGGGTTCCCCTTCCTCTTTTTGGTACGTTGGAGGGCAGAGCTGGCGCCACTAGTCATTTTATCACGCTGTATTACGGAAAAGGTGGCCCTGCAGTGGCCCTTGGGCCCCTTAAGACGCAAAGCCCCTTACATCGCCATTACACTTACTCTCGCCGGTTACCATTGCACTTGCGTATCTACAACGGGCGAGCGTTTCACGTAAGCCGTTACAGCCAAAATCTGATGTAAGTACATTTCATAGTGACAAAGTAAACTCGCGTTTGTAATTTTTCGTAGTTTTGAAATAAATTTTTTTTTCATCCTTCGTTTTTTCGTTCGGGCTATTGCCCTTAACATTAAATTTTATATATCTTGCATAAATTGTATATGTAATTAAAACAATATATATGTTTATCCATTGTTTGTACTTCGGTAATAATACGAAAAATAATGCGTTTTCATGCATTTCACGGAACTAAGACGATATGTTCCTTGGTCTCTGCCTCTCTCTCGCTCTCTCTCTCTCTCTCTCTCTCTCTAGACTGGGAGCCAAGCAGAATTTGCTTAGCAGCCGACGAGCCGAAGTACACAGTGCTCAGTTAGTGACCGGTCACATTTGCCTCGGCTGCCGAGCAGATTCTGCTTAGCTCCCAGGCTAACCTAGCTTAAAAGTAGCTGCTTGGGTCGACAAGCTACAGGTAGCCATGGAGCCAAGCGATACTGGCCGTTTCTTTTTTTTTTTAGTGCATTAAAGTGTTGCTGTACTGAAATAACGGATAATTTTCTTTGACCTCGTATGTATTCATATCTGATTTTTTTTTTACTTTTTTTTTTTTTATTAATGTACCACGACAACAATAGTATGTAAAGTGATGTACATAATTCGAGTAACTCGGAAATTTTTTCCAATAGAGATGTACACTAGTGGGACACTGATTCGTAAACCGCCAATTTCGAATTTTTTTATGTATTTTATGAAAAAAATAAATCTTTATACCGCAACATGAATGCTCTCACATATACTCAGCTATTTTTTAGGTTGCAGTTATTATTTTTTCATTATTACTCTGAGGTTCAGGTTGATTTTTGTATTTTAATGGTATTCAAAATTATATTTATTTGAATTTTACGAATAGTGTATACATATATTCCCCAACAAAGGGGGGGTACAGAAATATCAAAAAAGCAATCGCGCTATTTAGTTGATTAACTCTTCTTACTAAGCGTATTTTTATTAAAAATTATAAATTTAGTAATAATATGAATTATCTTAAAAAATAATAAATAATGCATCATAAAACTTTTTTTTTCAGTCCAGGTTCTATATATACACATGTAGATTTAAATATATTTTAATAAAATATAAACATTTTCCAGCTATTTGCGTTGTGCTAATCATGGATTGTGCCCCGCCACTGCTCGACTTAATCCCAATAATTTGGACGAAGAGATGGTACTTGTGCGTCCACACTTTCATCAATGCCAAGTGCACCAGGAAAACTTTCAAGTTCAGCTGTTCAAAGCAGCTTTGCAAAATGCCCTACAACATCATTGGTATCAAATCAGGCCTTTATATGATTCTCTTGCTCTCGTGTAAGTAAATATTGACATTAATCAGCAGACATCTGCCCATACGGGGTATTTTCCCGCAGCCTTAGCTTTGCATTAATGATAAAAGCTTACAAGTTTCTTCATTAATTATTATTGTTTTTTTCTCTTTCTAACTATTTTCCCTTGTTCAGTTATCAGTAAGACGGAACCGTGATTATTTCATTTGAAATTTTTTTTTTTTTTTTTTTTTTTTTAAGATAAAATGAAAATGTTTTTTTTTGTCAAAACATATTTTTTTACAATTTTAGTATAATGTAGCAATAAAGATAAATAATTACGTACCGCAATAATTATGAGAAAAAAATCGTTAATAGGTATCCCGAGGCAGCAGCTTTCGTTTCGTTTATTTCACTAAGAACGAGCTTGTTAAGGTGGCGATGAAATTCGTTTCCCCCTAATCCGAATAACTTACTCGAATTGGGTAACTTATTGTTGGAACGCCATGATGCAGGGATTTTGGATTACTACAGAGGTCGGATGAGAAGTTCTATTATTCACGATGCTGATGGCCAAATTCACGTTATATTCAGCGATACTGATTTCTTCGAGTTGACATCAACAATATTACGTGCCTAATTGTAGATGCTACCTACGAGAGCCGGCCAAATGTGGTCGCTTGCGCACAGCTCCTCACTATCATGGGCGTGAAGTACAACCACGTAATTTTTATTATGTTTTATTAAATGCTTAAAAATAAACAATACAAAGTTGAAAATCTTTTTTTCCCCAGGCCGTTCCGCTCTTCTATTCATTGACGTCACGTCGAACTCGAGCGGCTTACATTGCATGTATTAACGCTTTCTACGAACAGCTGAGACACGCTCCGATCGACCTTATTCTTACGGACTTTGAGGTGGCTTTGAGGCAGGCATGCAATTCCGTTTACCCGAACGTACGAATTGCAGGATGCAATACGCACTATTCCAGAGTTGGTTGCCAATAAATAATTAAAACAATATTAATAATAATAATAATTATTATTATTATTATATTTATAATATTGTAGGCAATAATGCATAATCTACGAGAGCTCCGGTTGGATGTGCTCATGAGAGAAAATGAAATGGTATGCCGGTATTTAAGACAATATTTAGCTGTACCCTATCTTCCTGCTGCTGAAATCGGGATTGTTGCTCGCATGATAGCATTACAAGTTCCAGCAAACTTTCGGGACGAAATTGAGCCATTTCTGGCTCACTTTGAATGACAATGGTTACTTGGTGTAAAGCCAGAAGGTTTCAGAATCTTCGGCTTAGAACGCAGGACAACCAATGCTGTCGAAGTATTGCACGCACGCTACGTACGAATTGTAGGCCGAAGACCATCTGCTTGGAACTTTACTGGTAAGTTTTCTCGAATTTTTTATTGCAAATTTAGTTGAGCAGAAGGAGTAATAATCTAATCTGATGTGATGTCATTGTTTGTTATAGGTGTGCTGTTACAAGTTCAAGATTGTACTGTCGTTGACGTCCACAGATTAAACAGAGGAGAGCGAGTCTCGAGATTACCTCGGTACGCCAGTCGGTTAAGGGCTAATCAAATTACAAGAAGTTAGTATTGCAGTTTATTATAATCCATTTATATTTTTTCATTAATTCAACATGCATAAGCATACGTGCAAAAATCGTTCTTATTTTGTTGAGAATATAATTTAAAAAAATGAAATATGCCTTATAACAATTTTAAAAAGATTTTGTAGGGATACAGAAATTGTTCTTAAAATCTTACTTCTACTTTTTTTTACCACTGCGTATATTTATATTTTATTTTGTACAATAGCTTGGAGGCTGTACGTTACAACAGCTTTGACTCAAGAAGAGTTTTTACGAATGATCAACAATTTTCAAGGTCCAATTCTTGACCATTTGGAAGAGACGCGTCAACAAGATGTAGAGTTGCGAGAACGATATAGAGAGTAATTTGTTAATAATCAAGCGTGTAAATGTAACAGACATTATCAATATTGTTAATAAGATTTTCAAGTATCGATACTTTTTTTTAATATCTTATTTTTTATTGATTGT
>NW_028321891.1:10300000-10387801 GCF_036245765.1 Copidosoma floridanum | reverse complement strand
AGATTTATAAAGCACCATTACGCCCCAATGAAAAGTAACTTGACACCATCTACTCATCCTACAGTCACATTCAAAACGTTAGAACAGCAATAGAATGCTAAACACGATGATCAAGTCACTGGTAAAGAAAACACTATAATAAGACCTTTCATAAGAACATAAATGGATCACCTCGAAATATGAAGCATACGAGAATGTTTAACGTATGCAAAAGACAACATTGCAACGTTCATTTTGGCTGACTGGACACTTATTTTTACTAACAATAAATTGTTATTATATTCGAATTATACTTCTAAATTCGAATTAAATAGAATGCAACCATAAATATGTGACGTAATAACAACTACTTATGAAAAAAAATTTGTATTTTGATTGATTGTTAAAGAAAGATAAAAAAATAAAACTTTGCTTCAAGATTCTCACTCGCGTTTAGCAGGTTTCGAAAAAGCAATGGAAAACAAAAACATAGAAGCATTGAGTAAATCTAGAAAGGGTGAAATAACCGAAAATTTGCCCAGGAGAATATTGCCGGAAGCAATTTATGAAGAACTTAGTCATGTAATTATTAAAATATTGGCAAACATGCTTATTTATCAAACACATTGAGACAACAGAAATCAATAGAATGCCACAACACTGTGTTTTTCAGGCATAAAGGTATGAATGAAACTCATAGAACAATACGAGATTTATATGACTCCAAAGGTATGAGATAAGGTATTGGAAATTTTGTACAAAGATGTAAAATTTGCCAAAAGAAAAAATTAACATAGATTGAAAAAAAAGAACCTATGATGATAACTGATACTCCAGCTAGAGTTTTCCCAAAAATAGCCATTGATACTGTAGAACCGTTAGCAATGACAATATCTGGAAATGAACAAATATTGACCATACAAAATACTATGTAGCAGTAGTTATACCCAACATTTGAGCTATCACAGTTGCAGACACTGAGGCAAGGCACTTTATAGCCTTGTATGGAGTGCCTCAAATAGTACTTAGCGATAATGGAAAGAGTTTTTGAAGTAATATATTAACGAATTTAGCCCTCATTTTCTGTTTTAACCTTAAGACCACGACATCTTACTATCCCCAATTCAACGGTTTATTAGAACGTAGGCATGCCATGCTTGCAAGCTTTTTCAGAACAAAAGCTACAACCAAACAGAAATGGGAGAAATTTAACGTTTTGCTGTACATTAATATAATACATTGCTGCACACATTTACCGGACTTACACCATACAAATCAGTATAAGTCGGAACAGCACGTTTACCAAATGAATATTTTATCAACAATCAAATGCAGTCTTATTAGAATTATCTTATTGATTTAATCCGTTGCTCAACAGACGTGCACAAAAAGTCTCATGATAAGCTCATCAAATGCAAACATAAAAGTAAACAAAATTATGATAAACATGCTAGTCATCAGAGTTTAGAAGTTCGTATAAGAACTTACGCAGTAAGGGAACCTTGAAAAGAAAAATTATACAAATATTGCAACAAAATTTTAAAAATTATTTATATAAATAAAATTAATAATGATAACATAACACTTCTGTTAGGAAATAAGAAAATAATTATCAAACATTTGGATAAAGTGAAACGCTGTTACGAATGACATTTTCCTTTTGTTTCAGAAATCTGGACAACCTAACAAGATAATATTTAGACTACTCGTTATGGGACTGATTTTAACAAAAGAACTCTTAGTATATATAATAGATTACCTTTTTCGAAGATTTTTTAAAAAAGTTTAGAAATATTTAACAATCCAGGAATTTGTTAAGAGTACCAAAATAAAGTTCGTCTTATCCGTACACAATAAACAACAACCGTACTTTGGGGCTGTAAAAATCTCACAAACTATAACAAAGAACTAGGTCTTCAAATGTATGACTTATCATATCACAGCCATAAACAGCTTAATATAAACTAATGGGAAAGATTAATGCCTCTATAACACGTGAGACAATTACTTAAAAACATTAACTCATGACAATTCGAGATACAACAATGTTTTTCACCAAGCATCAAAGTCTTTAACTCATTAATAACCAGATCTCATAGTATGAAGACGAGTGGTGGCTCTCTTGAAAGCGTGGTATGGATTTCTAAGAAAATTTTTGGAACAATGGACGCAAACAGTAGATAAGAAATTATTTCTAAGTGAAACACTATCTATTTAAAAACCGTAATTATTACTGTTTTCGTCGAAAACCAAAGGCATATCGTACGATTAAACTTATTAACTCTTCTCAAGGAAATGGAACAAATAAAAATTAATAATTAAAAACTTACACAACAAAAACAGAAATCAACCAAAAATACCACGTATTTATCAAAACAGTAAAGAGTTGACACAATCTCACGATGATAAATTAATGTATGGGTTGTACATTTCCAAGAATTCTTGTACTACATACTACAGTCCTATAAAACATCAATTAACGCAATAAAAACTACTGAGAACGGTCATCTTAACCTCCTTCTACTCTTATCCAAACAATTAAGTCAAGTAGTAAAAGAAATTAACTTATCCAGTAACAAACATTCTCTACCATCAGATGAAGCACAAATCACTATTGCTAAGTTACAGAGCTTTTCCCGTATAGAAGCTGTTATAAATGAAGGCTACTTAGTGGTTACAATTACATTGCCTTTCATCGGAAATGACAAATATAGCACTTACAGAATGCATCCAGTACCCATGCCACGTAATATAGTACATCAATTTACAAAGTTTCTTAGTATCAAGACTTAAACTGACTATTTAATTATAAACCACCACCAAGAAAATTATTGTCTAGCTGATCAAGACTACATAAATAAATGTATACACTATGGTCGATTGCTACTATGTTAACATACCTATGCAATGATAGAAGAAATCGATGATGCCCCTTGTGAATCTCTCTTTTTTATAAAAGCTACAGAAGACTTCCTAAGAAAATGTGAAGATATGTGACTTAAATTGAAAAAATCCTATGGGACCAAGTTCAAATACACTTAGAAATGGCTATATTCTACTCGGGATTCTTTTACAGTCCGTCTCATGTGTAATCATAATCATCACCAAGAACTGACTCTCAAGGTCACCGGAATTCTAGCATTAAGCAAGCAGTGCACATCAAATTCCCGTAATATCACCCTAAATGCCATAACCTTAACAAAACTTAATTACACCTACTAATACAAACGTCAATTAACTGTAGATCTATTCATATTAATATCTCAAGATAATCTTCCTCGTACTATGAACAACACACTTGAATTAAAGGGAAAAGAACGAATTATAATTACATAATGGGCTGAATCAAATGACGCCCTGTCATTACAAATTATAGAAGGAAGACTAAGAGAGATTTTAAACCATCAATAAGAAAAATCTCTAGAAAAAATCTATCTTGCAACATCATTTGGAGGAAGCTTAACTATCGTTATACTTATACTCATAATTTACCAAATGTGTTGTAATTCGTCTTACAAAATCAGAAACCAATGGACCCACGCTATAGATTTTTTAATATCCCTAAACGTAAGACAACCAGTTGAAGACCCTAAGATTTTTGCAACCTCAGCAATCCTATCAATGCAACCTATATCTACTTAAAGAACGGGCTTCACTAAGAACACAGATACTATTTACGCTTATATTGCGGGGACCAAAGCATTGCCCTCTACAAAACATCAAATTACCTACAGAAGGCATGCATAAGTATTGATATACACTTATATTATTACTAATTTCTTTTCGTATCTCTTGCCTTTTCTTCTTTCTTTTCTATCATCCTTCTCACCTAGCCAAATATATATAATAACGAAAATGGTTTAAATTATATATATATACATACACTTTCTCTACAGAGCTTTCAGAAAGCTATACATACTGATACATACACCTAAAAAAGCTATGTATAACATTAATATTGCCAAAAAGTAATTATTAAAAAATTTAGACATCATAGACGAGTAAACGCTTTTAGCGATAGTCATAATCAGTAAAATTTTTATAAGCGTACACCATTACTCGCTACAGTAGTGGTACCATCAGAGCAACAAGAAATTATCAGATTGAAGCGAATACAAGTACTCGTGACGGTATTAGTACACTCTAGTCAGGTTGCAAGTCAAGTTACTATCTACCCACACGTAACCCCTAGAAACAATACCTTTACCCGTAACGATTCTGGTGGTATCTAGATTGCCAACGGGATACCCTTCGGTACGTTGCATAGTGTAGAAAAATTGACAAAAGTCCAGCCACAACTCAATTTTTGTCCGATTTCAATAAAACAAAATTTTAAACACTTGGAAGGATGCTTATTATCATATGCAACGGCGTTATTATTTCATTTCCACTCCCGCATATCCCTACTACCCCTTATAAACTACCCCTGTCAACCCCCAAGCACGTTAACCCACCTAACCCTTGGTAAAGCGAGTTTAATCGAACGTTTCTCTTGATAGAAATGGATACCTTTACCACAGACAGGCTGACTTTACTCAAACTTGGTCTACCATATCCTAATTTACCCTCGCAATCCTTATAAACCACCCCTAACAATCCCCAAGCAGGTTAACCCACCCAACTCTAGTTAAAGCGAGTTTAATCGACTGCTATTTATCTAAAAATGGATTCCTT
Source organism: Copidosoma floridanum (assembly GCF_036245765.1). Taxonomy (NCBI): domain Eukaryota; kingdom Metazoa; phylum Arthropoda; class Insecta; order Hymenoptera; family Encyrtidae; genus Copidosoma; species Copidosoma floridanum. Next base: position 10,383,148 of record NW_028321891.1, on the reverse strand, counting down.
TACTACAAACAGGCTGACACACATCAACCTAAATATACCATATTTTCACTTACTCTATCAACTTTTATAAACAACTTCTAACAATCCTTAAGTAGGCTTACCTAACTCACCCACAATTCGTAATGTTGTACTCGAATTGTTTATCATTTTTAACTTAAAACTTTAGAAATTTTGAAGGGTAAATCAAAGAGTAATAGTTTTTCAATTGAATGGAAAACAATATAAGTTTTATTTAGAATGCCTATGTACAGATAATTTAGCGCACAGTATTTTAAATAAATGAAATTTCTACTGCTTAATCTTAAATCTTCTTACTTTAAGGCTGCTTTCGTAAGATCGTTATATTTTCAAACTCATAGCCTTAAAATATTTTTTGTCATCTCTAGTCATTGCATTAATCAATCAAACAACTTTCTTTCTGCAAATGCGCTATGGTTTCAAGGATTCTTTAGTAAGTATTTTAAGTTGATGCTACTAGTTTTTGCTTTGGGCCAAAACCTTACGGCTTCTCGTAACCTCTTCTCGTAAGGAAATTGAATAAATATGTAATTTGCATCATCTAAGATTAAGACATATTAAATGAATTATTGAATAAATATTATGTCATCAATTTCATCATGTTCTTGTAAACAATACATATTATAGTGAAAATTCAAATATTTCGCAATATAATAAACTAGTTTAATAATTATTTTAGTAAGCTGTAATCTTTAAAATTTTATGTAGTCAATTGACTGCTTTTGGTTATCGATTAATATCAATACGATGTAAGCCTCTTTACCACAGCAAGGTATGAGTCTTAAAAGAGAATTTTTTTTTGTTTTTTTCTCTTTTTTCTTATTTTTTTGTTATTTTTTATTGTTTCTTTTTTTTTTTTTTTCTCAGTGTCTTCTTATGTGTTTCAATCAGGTAATAAAAAAACTTTTGCTTAAGGAATGAAATCTTTGCTATATTCTTTTTCTACAACTCTCAAAGAACTAAGTAGAGGCTGTTACTCGACTAATAAATAATGTGCTATATCTTCGTTTGTTACGAGTCGATTCATCATTTTACTACGTGTAAAACGAGCTTTACAAAATACTTGTGCTTCTTGCGCTTTTTCAGAATAGTACCCTATAGGTTTTGGAAATGTCTTTTTAATATCACAACCATGAATAAGAACCTTATGTACACTCGGTGGCATTTTGTACCAACCATACAATTAAACACATTTTCTGGCTGTTTCTAAACAGTTATCCTTAAATATATCCAAACATAAGTATTTAAACAGAATATTACTTTTAACACTACATATTATCTTTATAAAACATCTTGATCAATACAAATTATTTTGGATACAGCTTTATGTTCAGAAAAAAAGTACGACTACATTTTCCGTATTTGTTGTACCATAACTTTGTTTAACAACATCAACTGTTATCCCAAGTTTTTCCTTCAAAGTTTGTTGAATAATTATTTGGCGATCAAGCTCAATTTTTTGTTATAACTAAATTTTGTCCACTGCCTTAAATCTAACTTATATAAAATGTGTAACAAATACCCCATGAATCTAATCCAACTATGTAATATTGAAAATCCAAATTTGTAATTTTTATCAAGACACTTGCATGTTGGAACGTAATCAATTTTTCTCATATATTTCGGTCCAACTTTATAAATATTACAGCAATTGGCAGATTTTTTAATTGTTGAAACATTTCTCATAAACATTCTTTATGTGGGATGAAGTATGCAGTAAAACCAGGAGCACAATGTGTATAAAAAAAGAAATACAAAACGATTATAATTCAATTTCAATGTATATTCAAATCTCTTGTCTTATTAAATAGTTACAAGATTTGGTTTTGATACAACGACTAATTTATCGATATAATAAAAAAAAAAAAAAAAACATAACGTTGTCATTAGACACTATTCAACCTCACTTAATCGTGGATTTAAAATAAGTTGCAGGATTAAATTTGCTTGTTACATGTAATTAATCGTACATTAGGATCCATTTTTTTTGTGTTGCTAACGATAAAGTTGTACAAGTATGACTTTTAGTAAACACTAGCGGTCCCTCTGCCTTAGCCTCGAACAAGGACTACTGAAAAAAGCACCGTAGTGTGTTGATACGTCATATAAAACCTTTTTAGTTAAAAATCTTAAATCTATTTTTGACACTTTTTAGAGCAGTAAGCTTCTTATCAAGATCGTTTTAGTTGGGAATCCAAGCAGTTCATTCAGTTGAATAATAAGTTGTAAAAAGTAAAAAATGTATGATGATGCTGAAAAGTACCGGGCGTTTTTCACACCATGAAGTAATTGCTGGCCCTCAGGGGCCGTTAATTTAAAAAGAGCCATTTGTTAAAACTTCAAAGCTTTAAAAGTGACAAAAACATATGGTTAAAAAAATTGTTTTTAAAACCTAACAACCTTATTACCAGAGCAACAAAGTCCTGGAGCTTAATCTTTTAATCTTTTATTGCCTCAATGAGTACAAAAAAATTTCAACCTATTTAAAATCTAGACAATTTAAGTGATTGTTATCAGAGTTGCAATAAATAGCTGATCTCTGACTTAACAGATTCTTTGTTTGTCGATTGTGACGCTGTTGCTTAAATTTTGATAAATGTTCTGCTTCAGATTCTTGACACCTAAAATTGTATGCGTTTAAAGAACTCAAAGTTTTGCTTTAAACTCGGTCTGTTACGACTATATGCATTATGGAAAGTTTTGTGAGCCTTAAGGGCAGTTTTTAATCAACTTTGTTAAGTTGTAATGTCTTTATTGATAAAGTCAATCCACGTTCAATGGCCCTAAACAGGACCAATCAGCTAAGCTCTTTCTTGATTAAAGTTTTCAGCATACCTGACTGCCTGTATACCTCAGAGTAACCTTTTGTGGCCTGCTGTTGTAGCACCAAACTAATAAGGAGGAAAAACTTGAACAGCTGAAGCCTTGAAACTAGTTGTAAGAGCTGTTTCCCGATATCTCCTAGTGTTACGCCTGAGATCTTGGTGTCCAAAACTCTTTCTTTTTTTTAAAAGCTTAATCGAGTTGGTGATCTAAGGTAGGGAGTATGTTTCGTAATGCTTGCCTGTTGGAGACTGTTTAGTTTGCTCAACTTTTTGGGTGTTCTAGTACCTTTTAAGATCAAGTGGCGTGGTAGTGCCACATGCAAGTTTGAGTAGCAGACGGTGCATGGCTACCGCGACACTATATACGCTCAAATTCGCATTTTGAATTTTCGAAATGGTAAAAAAATTATTTAACATCATCACATATGTAGTAGTGTGATGTTATTCGGCTTTTCTGATGCTAAACTATGATTGGAAAAAAAAAATTTCGACCAGAAAAGCTTTTTTAATTGTTTTATCATATATACGTTCTTGAAAAGTGCTGATTTCATTTCAAGAATTTTTACGTTCAAAGCAAAAAGTTCCGACTCTTAAGTTAGCCGCGGACGAGCTTTAGTAGTATATATCGAGCTAGTGTTCAGTTTAATGTGAAGTTAGTCACGCTAAGAGTATTTACTTTATTTATATATATATATATGTGGGTGTGTATATTATGATAATAATAAATTCAAGGTACTGAAATAATCATTAAATTAGATCTCATCTCATCTCATCTCAGAAAAATATACAATAATTTCAATGATAAGCATCACATCGATAAATTTTCTTGATTCCCTGGTCATTGTTAAACACACACAGTGGCGCTGTAGTAGCATTTCTTGATGCCCTTGTCACAGTAGGCTGTGGACGCGCAGTACGTTGCGAAATTCATGTGGTCGTTACGAACGAGTCATATTGACGCCGGTGTCAGAATCTGAAGGATCTTGCAAGATCTACTACGCCTGTGCACGTGCTTTTCCAGTTCTTCTCTAATCGAATGCTGATTGCTTTTATAATAACGTAAGTAATAATTAACCGTTTGTTACTATATGACAAATTTTTTTTTTTTAATATACTTGAAAGGCGTGTAGATCACTCACTTACGAAACCATGTGGTCTTTCAGTGTGTGGCACGGACAGTGAGGTTATGTGTCAGGATAAGGTTTTTTTTTTAATAAGGCAATGTATTTCAGGTACATTAGATTAAATAAATTAAATACAAAGAAAAATCTTTTTCTTCATATTCAGCCATAATGGTTTTGCCGTACTCAAGCAACGATGAACTGTCAGAGTTATGTGATCGTGATCCTGCCACGTGAGTCGTTAAGCTTATGTTTTAAATTATATCGTTTATTTTTTTGCTATTATTCATAAATATCTCGCTTGTATATAGAAACATTATTGGATTCGTGGATGAAATAATTGGACCCAATTAAGTTCAAGAAAGAGGCATGCTTTACAAGTTTATTCTGTCGAACACTAGCAAACGCATTGTTTGCCTTGTTTGGGGTGACGCTTTGATAAATAAGGTTTGCCAGCAGATTTGTGCCAAGAGAGTATGTATTGATTAATATTTCATACATGTGTGTAAATTGATACATATTATTATAAGTATTACTTTTTTGTATAGATCATTCATGTGATCCATGGTTTTTGCCATACCGCTACTCGCAGCCACTATAGAAATGATCCCAATATACTGCCCTTCGAAATAATCATCAAGGACCACACGAAATTAAAATATCTTGGGCTTCATCAAATTAACGAAAGTCTAGAAATGAGGGCCCAAGATGTAACTTTTAATAACATTGATCAAGTTGACGGATTAGTCAGTAAGTTTCAACTTTTTTTTCTTATTTTTAATAAGTTATTGACAGAGGCACTTATTTATTTTATTTTCTCATTAGCAATTAAGGGTTTCATTTTTATGAAATTCAAAGCAGTACAAAATCGCAGTGGATCGCATGGGCTTGGTGCGATTACAAATGGCTTGCGCAAAATAAATATTTTGATAAAGCAGTTTGTTACTGCTGATTATGACGTTGGAGATAGCGTCAAAATTGTTGGCACAGTAAAAACCGATGGTAAGAGAAATTGAATAATAAATGTATATATATATATATATATATATATATATATATATATGTATATGTGTGTGTGTGTATGTATGTATGGAAACATATCTATACATACATATAACAGAATTATTTAATTGACTCCTTATTTCAGACAACCTTGTTACAATTTATTGTGACGACATATCTTCAGTGACTAACAACGAGAAAGACAAACTAGCTGAGGAAGTTGCGATTAGAGGTGAAAGAGCAATTAAGCGTATGCGCTTACAATTATTTTTTGACGATAAAAAAATTTTGATTTATTATTTATAAATAATTTTTGACGTCATGTTCATGATCTAATTTTTTTGATAATTTTTTTTTTCTTCAAACAGGGCCCTCTCATGCATGCATCATTAAAATAAGACGCCAAACTTTAAGCAATAGTCCAGCAAAGTTCCCAAGAAGATTTATTATATAATACATCAAACTATTTTTAATTTCATTTTATTCTATAATTAAGTACATAAATGATACTCTGATGTCTGTTATCATCAATGTTGAGTAAAATGTTGAGTAAAGAAAAAAGTATTTATAAATCTCAGACTGATTAGTGTATAACAAATAATTGAAAAAAACAAAACTGAGCTGTACGAAAAGTGTTTTTTAGAATCTTTTATCTCTGTGATTGTTGACGAGTTCATAAAGTTTTTGGTTACATTAGTTGTAACATTCTTTCAATTCTTCTTATTTTATACTACGTTGTCGAATCACTAAAAAAGTTCATTTATATGTTATAACTAATCTAACAAAAACTTAATTTATTCAATCGTAATAAAAGCTTAATATAACAAATGGATTTCAAAAATCTATGACTGAGTAATACGTACAAATAATAACTAAATTAAGTATAAATTAAAGTTATGCAAGAAGATAACTTAATATTTTTATACATATTAATTCATTGTAGTGTAGAAAGAAAAATTTAATATTTGTTAGTTTTAAAAAATATGCTGTTACTTTAATAAATGTAATAAAGATAAAATATGGAATCTGAATATAAATAAATAAATAAAAAATAATTTTGAATTACTATTATTATTCATGTTGTTATTATTGTTATTATTATTATACAACAAAATATTTATCAACATTTTTATTATTTAATTTTAATTACATTAAACTCATTTCTCATGTAAAATATGAATGTTGAAGTTAATCTTCTTTTCTTGAAGAGAAGTAATTTCATGTGTTCTTTTGTGTCTATTCTTATTACTCTTATCCGAAAACTTTTTAAAACAAACTTCACAGCTATACATTTTTTCATTGTTGTGTGTACGCATATGGGCTGTTAATTGATCGTTGCAAGCATATTCATGATTACATACATTACATGTAAATTTCTTATTAAAATGATCATTTTCATGTCTAGAAAGGTGATTTTTAGTTTTAAAACACTTGTCACAAATTTCGCAGATAAAAGAATGTGTGATTGTATGTACACAAGCAATATGATTTTTTAATGTTGCTTGAGAAACAAATAATTTTCCACATTGCCCACATTTTTCTTTCTTTTCTTGAAAATGCAAGTTCATGTGAATTCTTAGATTGCCTTTTTGAGAAAAAGATTTTTGACAGTTATCACTCACATATTTTTTGGTTTGATCATGGATTACTGTATGTTTGTTTAGTAAACTTCAATATTTAAAATCCTTCTTGCGTATTAAACATTGCTATTTATTTTTCTCAACTTTTTCCATGTTTCTTATTTCAGCAATCTCCTAAGTCTAATCACAAGCTTCCTGAAAATTAAAACCAATATAACAATATTCCCTTTTTATTAGCTAGCATTTTATTTAGATAATAATAAAATTACTCATTAGAATACAAAAAAAAAGGTTATGTTTGGATTTTTTTATGATGAGTTTATTTCGTATGTTATACTTACACAATGTTAATGTTTTCCTGTTTTACTTATTTAACTTTAGATAATTTTTAGATTTTTAATGCAAACTCGTTTATTTAACAGTTTTTGTAGAACGGTAGTAGGTAGCTGCGATCAAAACTTTGAGAAGCAAACAAATTGTAGAACGGTAGTAAGTAGCTACGATAAAACCGTTGAGAAACAATTAAAATATGTATAAATATAGACAGCAACAGTGTATGACCTGGGCATCAAGAAAATAGTAAGGGCCATGCGCACATGCGCAGTAGCAGTACGACTTGGGAATCAAGAAAAAATGTGCTATTAATAGGCGCGGTGACAACACATGCAAGTTTCTGTTGTTTCACATGTAATGTCATTATATATGTATTACAAGCCTTTGGGATTTATTTGTTATTTAAAATAAATAAGTGACTTCTAACGCATGAAACATAATTGACTTTGCTTACATATATCGATAAGTATCGATATATGTAATATACATATTTACATAATTTTTGGACCAAATTAATACTTGTAAGTATACATTTCTTTTTAATAAGGTGGCCCTAACCTCTATTAAGATGTCACAACAAACTCATAATTGCGATTAATGTTTTATTATAATTATTTTTAAATTACAGAACTTCCGAACATTGGAAACAGTCCATAATTATTTGCTGAACAGGTTTCTCCAGTTTTAGATATTTCCTATTCGGCTTCTACTTTCAACAAATATTTCATAATCACAGATAACTAATTGCTTAATATTTATACTATTTATAATTTATTGTATCATAAGAAAACAAGAGAAAATTCATGGTTATCTTAAACAAAACTAATATAAAGATAAAAGAACAATTAATAGTTTCGATAAGTTAATTAACTACCATTTTATTGCTAAAGTGAGGACAGATTTTTTATCATAAAATTTACAAGTTAAGGCTAAGATTCTTATTTCTGTTTGATTAAGATTTCATTTGTAAAAATAATAATTATACTGTATTAACATGAACTGCTTTTGAGATTTTGCACCTTCTTAAGATGTTAGGTTATAGAAAATTCAGATTTGATTATTTTTTTATTTTGTTTATTTGGCTTACAGATTGAGACAATTTTAACTTATGGATTTAATATGAGGAAAAAAGTGTTTAACGTGAGTTCACATTCACATGCAATTGTCTAATTATCTGCATAATTTTAGTTGATTCAGCTTACTGTACATTTTTCTATTGAACTGCTCCTCAAATATACTATACTGCTTTATCAATTATCATTTAAAAATTTTATTTTCATGTAAAAGCAATTAATTTTCATTGAGTTACTTTTGGTATATATATTTTTGGTATTACGTTACAGTACATAAATGCCAATAAAAATTCTCAATTACTTCAACAATTGCTACTAATTATGTTCAATAAAGAAGCAACATTAATTTTTTGATACAGTTATATTTGAGAAAAAAACATTGAAACTTTATACTCATATTTTATGATTGGTTATTATTGTTTATTATTTGTGAAACTTTTTTGTTCCACTATTAGGTAGTATGCCTTGACATGTAAGAATTATTGGTTGCATTGGAGCTAATATTCGTGAAGTGGGCAACTTAAAAATCGGTGGTCAAAATATATAAGATATCTTTATAATACTTTTTGCAATATTGTGTGTAAAATGTGATTTTACGCTCTATTATTAGTTAATTAAATGAGGTTTTTCTTTCTACTGTTTCGGAAAAAAACATTTCTGTGAAAGAAAAGACAAAGTGTAAAAAAAAGGAAAGTATAAAAAAAAAGTTTTTTTTTTGCAATTCTGTATGTAAAATGCGCTTTTATGTACCATTTTTCGTGTGCCACATGAGGTTTTTTTCTACTTTGTCGTTTGTCATATTTTCTTCTTTATTCAATGTTTTAATTCTTTTTAACTTAAATATCTGATAATAGTGATGGATTAATGTACAAGTTTAATACCGCATTTTGACCGTCTTGACTCAAAGAATAAAAAAGTATTTCACTTGATGTAGCAGCTTGACACTGTCAATAGATATGGTGGTTTGAGTGCAGATATTGGTGTTTTTATTGACCCGGAGTCCCATTTGTGTTGCTGTCTCGATAGGGCTTCGCCCCCCCCCTAACCCTAATGGCGGAGGCTTTGCACCTTGCACTCTCACAAAGGGCTGCTGCCAATGGACCCCAGACAACCTTTGTTACGAAACATTGGCTTTAACCACATTTGATTATTGCATTGTACACACTCATTGCAAAAAATAGTGTACGCAACTCAGGCGTAGCGATTTTCGTACTCCTGTAATCAGCATGCATTCGTCATCGATGCCGGAGACACGTACATGCCGATTACCACTCGCGTCGAAAAACCGCATTTTACGCACTTGTAGCATAAAATACTGTTTTAAATTAAAAAATTTTTTTTCAAGGAGTTATTCATAAAAATGTTTTTTTTTTACATTCTACAAAAAGTTTTTTTCTCTTTCATAATTTAACGAATCCTTATCATGTTGAATATGCAAATTGGTAAATAGTATTAATTTAAAAATATTTTTTTAAGAATGTTTATGACGTATTATTTAGTTCAACAAACTAACAATATGTATAAATGAATGAAAATTACTAATACTTATCAATCAATGAGATAGGGTGATAACATTAACCTCGTTTCTACCCGCGTTTAATCTTGAATCTAGGTTTTTAGTTTATTTCATTATCATAAAAATTGACGACAGCTGATATGTATATATAAACATACAAAATTAAAGAACCGTGCGATGTAGCCAAATCTTAAGCTGCCGCTCGTTTTTCCGTGCTTCGCAAATATTCCTCCCTCCCCCGCTAACTGTATAGAACGTCTTTAATTTGTGTAAATAAATTGTTTCATTTATTCTAAAAATATATTATCTGAATGACTACTATTTATCGATGTGCATACTGGAATTAATAAAGATTTATAGAACCATTTATGTTCATTCAAATGTTTCCATCAAGAAAAATTTTTTTTTTTGGTAAAATGTTATAAAAACAGTTCTTATCATTATTTACTGCTTTAAAAATAATAATTTAAGAAGAAAAGAATGTGCATTCTACTATATAAAGTAATATCAAAATATATATGGATATTTTAAATATTCTGACTACCGATTCTTAGGTGGCCCACTTGACGAATTTTATCTAATTTATAAAATATGTATCAAAAGTACAAGTTGATTAACTCATGATTTTTTCTTTTTCAGTTTACTGTTTATGTGATCAAGATTCACAATATGCTTTATTAAATATTTCTATGGCATGGAACATTAATTTATAATATAAACTTTGATATTGCAATAATACTTCTTGATGATGATTTTTTAATTCAAATACATTTGTAAAAAAAAATATTTTATTGTCTTTGTTTTTACTATTACCACTAACAAATTTATGATAGTTATAACTTAAATATAATTTAATATTATGGTTATATTATATTATATATGGTTAAATATAATATATATGGTTATATATATTATATTTGGCAAACAGCCAAAATCCAAACAACCACAAAGCCTAAAACCAAAAGCCAAACAACCACAAAGCTTAAAGCCAAACAGCTGAAAGCCAAACAATCACAGAGCCTAAAACCAAAAGCCAAACAGCCAAAAGCCAAACAACCACAAAGCTAAACAGCTAAAAAACCACAAAGCCAAACAGCCGAAAGACACAAACCAACAAACCAAAAACCACAAAATCAAACAGCCAAAAGCTAAACAGCCAAACAGCCAAGAGTCTAGTAGCCAAAAGCCAAATTATATCTCCAAAAAACTTTAATCAAATCGAATCCGTAACCTAAATATTTAAATATATTTAATAGTCAATATGAATATTAACCGTTTAAGAAATTTTGATGATTACGGTAAAAATCGGGTTACGAATGATTACTTAGATGATGCAGACATCGATTATTTCTTTCAGTTAATGACTAATTACTCAAATTATAAGCCTTTCAAAATATTCAACTTGTATTTGGGCTTAAATTCCGTACATTAAGTTCCGAGATATTAAAAACACATTCAAATTATAAACTTAGTTTCAGATACTGATGATCCCGACCCTGTTGGTCACTATGTAACTTCATTTTATGACACCGAATTCATTTATATTTTTAATTCTCTAAACAATAACAGCCTTCATAAAAATCTTAAAATAGCTTTCAAAATTCTTTATCCTTATTATTTTCAAGAGAATGAACGTGTAATTTTTGTTAATGTTCAACAACAACCGGATAATATTCTTTGTGGTTTTTTTTTCAATAGCTTTTGCAGTTTTGTTACTATTTAATTTAAACCCAAATGTAATTAGGTACAATGTTGATATAATGCGCCCTTATTTTTTAAAAATGCTTGTTAATAAGTCTATTGAACATTTCCCTTGTACTGTTAACTCAATTCCTTTAAACATTCCACCCTGACCTTTGTACGATAAAAATGCGATTATTAACAACCAATGTCTTAATGATAATCATATTCATTATTTTCATACAATAATTGAACAAATTTCTAGGTATAAGCCTTGTGATACCGTATATGTAGAACAAGACTATAGAATTTCCTTCGTAGAAGAAAAAGATAAACAAATCCAAATTTTATTTCAACGCAGTTTACCAATAGGTCACTTTATCTGTACATATTATGATTCTGAAAGCTGACACGTGTATGATTCACTAAATAATAATTTAATTGACAATAATTTTTTTGAAATGTTAAAAAAGTTACATCCTTACTGTTTTAACGAAAGAAAAATTCCTATTGTTCTTTACAGAGTTCAGTCTCAAAATAATGCCATCGATTGTGGCGTTTATGCTGTAGCCTTTTTTGTGACACTTGTTTTTGGTAGTAAGCTGGAAACTATGACATACGATCAAACCAAAATACGTAAACATTTGTTAATAATGTTTCAAAACCGATCGATTCAGCATTTTCCATGTCTTCATATATTTTCTGATAGATGTTTACAATTTTTTTTACAATATCCAACGCAGACTATGACTGTATTTTAGTCATCCAATAGTAAAACATCTAAAGCTCTTGAAGAAAGCAATAATGAAAATCGTCAAAAAACTGTTACGTGGGTAAACCGAAAGGTAAGGAGATGCTTCGCGAGAACGATCAAAACCTTGGAACCTTAAAGACCTTTATTCAAGATACTCAATTATAAGGCAAAGACGCGTGTGTGTGTTCCCGATTAATTGCCCGATATCTCCGAGTGTTCTCTTCGCTCTCCCTGTCTGTGCGAGTCTTTCCTTCGTTCTGCCGGTCTGTCCGAGTATTCCCTTCGTTCTCCCGATTTTGAAGCTTGCCGGGCCTTATATTACCTCGTTCCCCTCCCGTCGGTACCCTCTTGATAGGGTGACTTCGTGGTCACCAGGGGGAGTTAGTATGATATGCCTAGCATATCGTACGTAACACGTCCGAGGCCGCGACGTCGTCGCCCTCGACGACGCTGGCTTTCTGATGTTGGTGGTACTGAGCCTGTGGATTTGTTGCGAGTGAGCGTGTGTGTGCTGTATTGTATTCTGTTGTTTGTAATGTTAATGTAGTTTAGTATCCTTCACTCATTCTTCCATTCTTTTAGAGAACCACTGTTCCCTTTACATTTATATTTTTTCTTTCACAATCATTCAGTCTCCTCTCATCGTGTGCTGAGTGTATAACAATATTGTTTTTTTATGCGCTTTGCCTCACATTACAATTATATATGAAATTGCTGCGAAGCGGGCTTCTGTTAACAACTACTTTACATTGAGTGTGGTTTTACAATGTGGTTTTTTTTTTTTTTTTTTTTTTTTTTTATACTTTAACTTGCACTTATTTATCAAAAAAGAGAGAAAAAAAATTTCGTATAACCTTATCATCAGAAGAAACAAAAATTTTATTGTCCTACGGACTGTGCCCCTCGGTATAGCCGAGTGACTCCCGGCGCTCATTCTTATTTTTTTATTGTTAAAATGGTATTTGTTGTTATTATACTCATAACATTACTATTATTATTATTATTATCGCTACAACTACCAGTTTTTTTTTTTTTTTTTTTTTTTGACTTACAGTGATTTTTTCGATACTACATACTTAAAAAAAAAAATTCTTTACTAGTTTAATAGTTTCATCCTTCGGACTGCGCTCCCGGCGCTCATCCCCGAGGCTCACGAATTCTAATTTTGGTCACCGACAATTCTAGTATCCGTCTAGAGGATCGCAGTCACCTTTCTGCTCTGAGCTCTACTGTCGGTGTGGTTTAAATTACTGCCAATTCTCGTGCTACTTCTTGAACCTTTTGTTTTCCTGTGAACATTCTATAACATATCAGTAGTAGGGCCCACCCGATGGAGAAGGCACTTATATATAAAAAAAAGAAGCCCCATGCCAAATTCATTAATCCTGTAATATATAAAGCTGTTAGCTATTAGTTACCAACCCTAATTTCTGTGGTAAATACTTGTCCTAACACTACTAATACTTCATCGATAGGTATTTATTTAAATGTATTACCGTATGTACCTTACCCTTTCTCTTATGTTTCCCCTTGATTTGGTTAGCGTTGAGCTGCGAGTGTGGCTCTCTCCTCACATATAAAGTATATAATAATAAACGTACATCTTCTAATCCTCTTTCTTTACTTTTTTTTGTACAATTATTGTAATTTATTTTAGTGTCTTTGTCAATGTGGGTATTTTTCTCCTAGTTGAAAAAAAATCTTCATCGTAAATATGTTTCATTACGTTATCTTTTATTTCGCATTGGCTCTACATCATAAGTCGCTTATTGAGTTTGTAAATAGTCCGATATAATATAATGCGCTACATTTTGCCTGAGGGGTCATATAACATATTCAAGAACACTGTAGAGTCAAATAGTTTGACGATTGGTTGCCTTACATTTCACTTGTATATTTTTTTGGTCGAGACAAGCTTGGAGGTATGAATTAAAAAAAAAAATTATTTTCTGGCAGTGAAGTTTTGACCCGTATCGTACATATTTCTAATACTTTTCATCCATACATTTTTTTATATAATGTTTCCCTCATACTCCTCTAATCTCTTTTCTTATGTGGTCAGATTTAGGAAAGGATTTATAAGGGTATTTTTTTTGTCAACAACCACTCTTGATGCCGTAGACGTATTTGCTGAGTCAGTTCGCTGCTTTTTCGATATTCTTTTTTTTTTTTTTTTTTTTTTTTATAACAATAAAGCTTTTATTTATTACTCTCAAATGTCTAGAAAAAGTGTACTTTTTAAGATATTTGCGTGGTGACTGAGTTCTCAAAGCTTAGCTTCAACTCTACTTGCATCACAGCGTGATTTTTTTCTTTATGCGCCAGTAGAATCTCCGTGTGTGGTCCTTATAGATGCAATTTTATTTTTTTCTTTCTTGCAAAAGCAGGAGCAGCTCGCGTACACTGCTGCGCAATGTCGTTATGTAAGTGACAGCTTATGTGATTGCAAGCGTCTTTTATTTTTTCCTAGTTAAGCATGTGGGTTGTAGATTCGTATGCCTTCTCTCCAATATCAACGACCCTGTTTGAATGAGGGTGGCCTAGTAACGTTGTCCTTCGATGGCCAAGTTCTCAGAAACACTGCCGCACACTGGGTGTGGTCGATTATTTCTCTCGATCGTCGAGCAGTGATCTGGGTGCATTATTTTTAGTCTCCCTTACATGAACAATTAAGTACTGGTCCATGTAGTTTTTTGCAAAATTATGCTAACTTTGAGGTGGACAGTTTGACGAACGGGCTATTCGTTAATTTAGACATGGTAGTCAATTCTATATCCCGTTACGATTATGTGTGGCGTTTCAGGTGTTGTGGTTATCAGTATATCATGATGGTAGAAGTGGGATTGTTTCTAATGGGGAACGATAGCAGGAAGTGAAATGAGAAGGTTTAATCTCTCATACTTGACGTGGGATCGTGGGCCTTTTAAAAAAATAGTTTCATTTTTTCTAAAATTGTTTTATTTTTTTTTTTTTATTATTCCTCCATGCTCCTCTCTACCTAACAATAATTGCTAAAATTTTTTTTTTTTTTTTTTTTATATATATATTTTTTTTTTTTTTACAATAATAAAGTCAATCGGGTAATCAAGAATAAAATTATTTCAATTTACAAGTATGTGTCACCTTATACGTCTGTTTTTTCCTTTTTATTTGTCTTTACCATGCGTAATTTTTAGATTTGGCCTGTGAGTTAATTCTACTCCTATTGAGTACGTTTACTCACTAGAGAGTGCCACACGCGCTTCTCATTTGCTTTGTTTTTTTTTCATTCACATAACATCAAATGACAATTGATTAATATTATTAATGCTTTGTTCATGCGTACCTATCCATTATAGTTGTGGGTTTTTTTTTTTGCAAATCTAAGTCTAACGTATGTGAATATCTAGTTTGCGGCGCATCCGGAGCCGCGAAAAAAGTTTTATCGTAAACCTAATTGATCCCACTCTTTCCCTGACATATTTGCGTGCCGCGTCCGGGGGCCGCAAAAATTTTAGAAATCTGAATTTTTGTACGTATTCTTACAATAGTCTATCTCCACAAGGGGGTGGGTTAATTGTCAGAATATCTGTTGGTTGCGCAGTAATCACTTATTTCATATTTCCTTTTCGTATGATTTGTTGCTCACTTGCGGCTCGTCCGAGGGCTGCGAATTCATGAAAACTAACGCTTGTCGCTATATATATGTATTATAAACTTATGTTTCTGTTAATCCTGTCTTCCTATACAATATACTATGTCGATATACTAGCTTTATTTTTCTTATATCCAGTATTTCTTCTGTCATTATTATTTTTAATGTTACTATCATTATTATTAATATTATTAATATTGTTATACCTATTGTCGTTGTATTCTCCTTAGTCAATGGCTTACCGTTGCTTTAAGGATCCGGCGGGGGAGGTGGTTCAGGTGGGGGCCTTATGCGCTTTTCGTTAGGCTCCCACAGGTCAATTTTCATTCCCAGCCTTCCCTCTACATCTTGCATTTTCATGCCAATCATTACTACAGCCCGTAATTCATCGGACCTTTCCTCTAATAAATCATGTATGTTGGGCTCTCCTTGTTTATTGGACTCATTTAGATTCCTTATATGTTCTTTTTCTTCCTTGTTGCAACCAGCTGTGGCTACGAGTTGCATTATTTTGTCTACCCGTTTTTTTTTTCTCTAGCTCCCCTTCGTTTTTTGTAAAAATTTCAATTTTTTTTTTGTCATCTCTTTTTTCTTTATTAAATAATCTTATCATTGCTTCCCCCAAGCTTTCGACGTCGTCCCCTTCAACGTCTTCTGCGCGCTTCCGGTAAATTTCCTCATGTTCTAGCAGCTCTACTTCTGAAACAGGCACGTATTTTATTTCGTTACTTGTATTAATGCACTCTGCGACTATTTTACCATTAACATTACTGGCTATAAGGTTCCCGAACAATATTTCTTCCTCCATTTCTTGGAGGGGTATCTAGCCATTTTCTAAATTATTTTTGATTTTTCTTATTCGTGCATAAATTACTTGCCTCGATTTCGCAGGTATTTTAAAACACTCCGGCCTTACCAGTGGTATCTCTACGCTATCCAATTTAATCGTATTCTCGGCGGCGCTTATTTGGCCCCAGTATCGCATAAAAATATCCCACCCTATGATTCCTTCCGCGTCAATTGGGAGGTCATGGGGGACTACATGTAATGTGCCTTCTAATCCGTGCAACTGGGCCTGTACTGTGCCCAACGTTTTGCGTGCTCCGTGAGTCACGCCAATGATAGCTACTCGATACCTACTGTCTATTAGCATGTCTGTGCTTAAAAAATTACCCTTTACAATCGAAATCTCTGCGCCTGTATCCGTATAAAAAGTCGCCTTTCCATTCTTTAACTGTGGTCCCTGTAACTGGACCGATGGTGGCCTATGCCCTGTTCTCGCGAGTTTTATAGTTATCTTGGGAAGCTGCTCTATTTCTTCGTCGCGCTCTGAAAGCTTGGGTTCATCATTATCTATATGTGTATCCGGTGCCTTTGTCCGATTACTTTTCTTGCAGGCTCTCCTGCCTTTTCTTGTGTGTTTTCCGCTCCGTTTTATCAGAGTGGTATCCTACTGTGCCGTATTACTTTCTATTTTTTCTTGCACTGTGTAAGTACTCGGACTGTCGTTGTGCGTCTTTTTCTCTACTATCTCTTTCTCCGTCTTTTGCAGCCTCTCTCTCACACATTCTTCCTCACTGGACACACTTTTCTCTATCTCTTTCTCTAGTTGATGCCCGACGTTTGGGGAGCACGCCGAACATCTTCGAAGGTTTAAAGCTGCCGGTACGTCCCTCCTATTGTCATGGCCGGATGCGTTATTTTCTCGATGCTGTGGGCCCTTATCTTGTGGCGGCTCTTGCCTAATTAGGTCCCTATTATAGCCGTCCCTACTGTCTTGATTTTTATAGTCGTTCCCATAACGGTTGAATAATTCCCTGTTGTTGTTATTATACTGGTCACTGTAGCCGCGGTTAGTGTAATAATTGCTCCCTGTAGGGTTGTAGTTATTATACCTGTTATTGTAATGATTCCTGTCATAGTAGTTGTTATTTCTATTATTGTAATCGTTATTTCTATTATTGTAGTTATTATTCCTATAATTGTAATTATTATTCCTGTTATGTTGTTCCGCTTGGCCATTATTATAGCCCCTGTTGTTATTATTGTAATTATTGTAATTAAAGTTATCATTTTTACGCCTCTAATCATAGGCATTTCTGTTGGTATGGGTATCATTCACGGGTTAGTTATTTCCCTCGTTTCGCCGTCTTTCCTCTTCATCTATGTCTTGCATACGTAAACGACAGTCTCTCGCGTAGTGTCCTGGTCTCTGACAATAACTGCAATTTCCTTTTAACTCTCTTCCGTTGTCTTGCGAAGTTTTTCTGTCCTTGATTACTGCTAGTAATTTTCGGCATTCTTCGACTGAATGCCCGGTTTGGCCGTCGCAATATATACAGCGTTTTACGTTTGCTGCGTTCCCTTGTGCCTCGTTAGTGATTTCTGTTGTGTTATCCTCTTAACTTGCTAGGTTTACAAGTGGCCCTCGCTCGGTTGTTGCCTTATCGTATGCAGGCAGTGCACTTACTGGTAATGCGTGCCGTAGACTGAGGTCACTCTCTATTTTTAATGCCTCTATGATTGCTTCACAGAGAGTCCTCGGATTTAAGCTTGTGATTTTGCACCTGTATGTTGGGTGCAATCCATATGTAAATTGTTTGACTGCTTTTGCCTCCACGCCTTCCTTTAGGACCTGCTTTTGAATCGGCAGTAAGCTTGGATTTGAATCGTGCAGCATTGTGAGCCTGTTATATAATCGTTGTACCCTTCCGCCGTAATCTTCTATCGATTCCCGATTTTGCTGTCTGATTATCTTCAATTGTGCCATTAAGGTGTCCGAATTATTTATACCCCCATATCTGTTCGAAAGTTCCCGAAGAAATTCCTGGACCGTGCCGAATAAAGCCAATCTAGGCGCGAAATGCTCAGCTGCTTTTCCCTTTAGTCTACTTGCAATGGTTCTAAGGAAAAATAATTTATATTCTGGACCGATCATTTGAGCAGTCATTCTTACCATTCTTTCGAATAGCGGCAGATTGATTGGGTCGCCGTCGAAGAACGGAATGCTATTTGCCATGTGACTGAGCGTGGGCAGAATGTTTTGTTGTAAATTCTGCGGTCTGCGTGGATAGTTATGATTACCCGTAGCTTGCATATTTTTTGTATATAGGCCCATGGTTGGTGCTATATTGTCCCTATCCCTATGTTCATTAAACTCGGTCCAGTTTGTGTAACTATTAGTCAACGGTGGTTCTGCTACTATAGACACGAATTCCTTTATTTTTCCAGGTTCTTTGTTCATATCCCTTAATCCGTCCCACAGCTGTTGAGCATGTGAGTCTCTCGTCCCGGAGTTTCTTGTGCCTTGATATTCGTAACGGGGTGTAACGTGAATCGGCCGCTCTTGTTTCTCTGGCATGCTCCATTGTGTTGACAACATATTTGTTTTATTTTTTTTAATTCCACGTATTTCTTCAGTTTCTCTTAAGCTTTGCCCGAAGACTCGTTCGCCAGAAAGAGGGTCCATTTCTTCATTTATACGTCCTGTGTTTGCGTTTGTGTCACACAATATGTCCCTTTGATCTCTTATCATCGGTGACAGATTTCGGCTAGTCTCAGTGTTTGACACATGTGGCACGTTTACTTCCTCTGCTCTTTTTAGTTTTTCTTCTATCTTTGAAAATAAATTCATGACTATCGCTTTTGTTTCTTCGTCCAGGGCGTCTAGTTTCTCGCACCCCTTGGGTTCCAGCTCCAATTTGAACATTCGTTCCGTCATATTTTCCTTTCTTTGTTTACTATTGGGCTCTGGCCTGTACAAGTCTGCCGTCATATTATTACTTGGGCATTTGCTATTACTCTCTAACTCATAAATAGTGTCGCGTAGATGAATCATTTTTTTTTCCTTTTATTTTATTTTTCTTTTTTTTTTCTCTTTTATATACGTATTTCTATGTATTGTATACTTCTTTTTGGTTCTGATAAGGTGTATTTATTCTCCTAGCAACGGGGTTGCGTTTAATTACCTGTGTCACAGCTTAACAATAATCGGGTGGAAAAAGTAGTGACAGGCGAGATAAGAAAATAAAAGAGCAGCGTTCGTCTTTTACTAGCTTTCTTTAATTTTAGCCCTTTTTTCGTTTAGTGATAACTAGGAAGAAATATTATTTTGGGAATATCTGCGGTCTGTTTTGTTAATAAGAATTATAATAATGAAATTAGTGGTGTATATGGATGCCGGTTATTATTATTATATTATTATTTTCGGATATTTCCTATATCTGTGGAAGCCTACTTATAAATTCCTTCTGTTTTATGTTTGATATGCCCAAATTTTCCTAATCTGCTGTTTGTTCAAGTCTGTTGTCTCGCACGATTTCTCTTCAGGTTCTAAGAGTGAGAAAAAAAAAGCCAAACACGGAGAGCGGACGTGATAATAATTATAAATCCAGAAACAAAAATTTTTTACGACTTTATTTTCGCCTAATGAGTGCCTTCCCTCTTTTTCCCGGGGAGTTAGGTATAAAATTAATTTTTTTATAAATGGACTTACGTTCTCGTTAATATGCACACCAGTAGAAATAAGATTTCAAAAATCATCCCTTTTCAGCGCTCGCCGCTTGTCTCCTTGATCCTTGATCCTGTAATTATCGGCAGTTGGTGTCCTACTCCTGTTTTCCTGCGGGTTGCTGTCACCGTCGCTTGCAGAATATGCCTGCTCCTGTCCTTTTTGATCGGCTTCTCGGCTCCTCGATTTTTAATCGTTGTATTCTCGCGGCACTGCACTATGTGTGCTTCTTGGCGTGCAAAAAAAAATTTTGACTCTTACCAAACCCCACACCTAGCACCAAAACTGGTACGTGAGTAAACCGAAAGGTAAGGAGATGCTTCGCGAGAACGATCAAAACCTTGGAACCTTAAAGACCTTTATTCAAGATACTTAATTATAAGGCAAAGACGCCTGTGTGTGTTCCCGATTAATTGCCCGATATCTCCGAGTGTTCTCTTCGCTCTCCCTGTCTGTGCGAGTCTTCCTTTCGTTCTGCTGGTCTGTCCAAGTATTCCCTTCGTCCTCCCGATTTTGAAGCTTGCCGGGCCTTATATTACCTCGTTTCCCTTACGTCGGTACCCTCTTGATAGGGTAGCTTCGTGGTCACCAGGGGAAGTTAGTATGATATGCCTAGCATATCGTACGTAACAATACTCTGACCAGTGCCAGAAAAAAAGAAAATAATTATTATTATTAAAAAAACAAAGAGAAAATTTTACAAAACCAGAAAGCCAAGCGAATTAAAAAATGTCATGATTTCAATAATAATTCCAATTATAATTTAACCAAAAATAATCACCCAATAATTGTTAATACTTATGCAGATACTATATCTTAATCATTACATGAGCACCATTAAAATGACAGTGGAAAAGATTTATATTTGATTACAACGTTGGCAACCACAAAAATAGTAATCTAACACAAATATCTTCAGAAGTACATCAAAATCATACTAAAGAAAGTATTTCAATTTCATTTTATAATGGGTCGATTATAAATGTGCAACAACAGAATTAGACTAAATTAAATTTTAAATATTCCTCTGAAAGTAATAAATTTAATGCAAATAAAAGAACTGATGTTTTATCTAGTAGTTCTTATGTTGACAAAAATAGTGTTAAAAATAAAAACTACTATGAAAAAAACAAAGATAAACTTTTAATAAAAATAAAGCAATATAAAAAATTTAATAAAGAAAAAATAACTAAAGATAAAAAATCATATTATAAAAAACGAAGGACTATCACAGCATTACAGAGAAAAAAGAATAAACAATATTTTAATAATTTCTATCATAATTTAGAAAAAAACATTGAAAAGAATAAATTTAAATTAGCAAATAAAATTTAAAAAAAATACAACATTATTGAGATCAAAAGTAGTACTAATGTCTTATTTAAATGTAAAGAGAAATACGTAAAAAATATTATGGCTGAACTAAATAGTAATGACACAGAGTCCAGACTTGAAGCCGACAATTTATTTTTAGCCACTGTTAACATGAGAGAAAATTATTCTTTCAAGGCTAAAAAAACTTTGAATAATTTAAAAAAAGACTGTTGAAGTGTCATTATGTAGATTAGGTGATATTATAATAGAAGACAATATAGAATGCGCACTAACAGCCTTATGCGGCTTATCAAAACATACTTCTTCCTCAGAACCATACTATTCAGAAGCTGCGTATAATTTCAGATATGGCTTATTCCATGATTGTCCTGACGATACTAATAATAATAATAAAAATAATAACAATAATTACAATAATAACAATAATAACAGCAAAGATAAACTAATCGTAAATCAAAAAGGACAAATTATGAATCTATTACCTGTTACAAAAAAAAAGAGAAAAAATGTTAAGACTTGGGTATGCGATGATTATTGTAAAACTGTTGATGTTGATGTTTTACAGTGCCTTCAATCGTTATTTACAGAAATTATTGAAAATACTTTTACAACTGCACACAAGATGCTTGCGCGAATAGATCTATATTCAGCTATGTCATGCAATGATAATAAACTCGGTCATCCAAATATTTGTTACGCTCAACCACTGTTATGCACTTCGAAATTCTCAAAACTACAAGTTTTATCTTCACATTATCCTAAATTACGGACAATGAAAAGATTATTATATGAATTTAAACGTTTTTATTCACTTATTACCAGAATAGATAGTGCTTTAAACAATGTGGACGTTGACTATTTAAAGAATATTGCAGAACAGGCGAGAATACAGGGTGTTCAGTTAAGAAGTAATAAATATTATAATCAAGTTTCTTTACATAAAACAGTATTTAAAATATAATTCCTAATGGGTATAAAAGAGTACACGAAAATTGGTACAGATCCACCCTCCATCCCTTGTATTTTGTGTGAAAGACTATTTTGTGCTAGAGACCTTAAATTATTTGATAAAAAAACTGAAAGAAATGTGACTTTCGAACTACTAGGTAAAGAGTGTTATAATCTTTTACAAAAAGTTAAAGATTTGCAAGATTTAACTTTTTGTATTGAAAGTTTAATTTGCAGATCTTGTTTAAGGTAAATGTCCCTATCAAGGAATATTGTCCCTATGGCAGAACGATTTCTTATTTTTTGTACCAAAATTTTTATTGCTTATTTATAAGTTTACAAAAATTACAATAAATAGCTTAAAATATCTTCAAAACTTTTTTTAAAATTTTAACTGAATTCACCGATATAAGAAGTAAATAAAAAATAATTTAAGAACGTGCACTTTTTGCATCTTAAATTTATGAGGATAAGTGACACTTACTATGAAGAGAGAGGATTTCTTTACCCATGTTGTAATCATTATAAAGCATTATATGAGCTCAGAGTAAAATTTTTATGCATGTATTGAAGCTATACTTTCGATTTATATGTATAGTTTGATAAAAAAATGAATATTTTTATTAATTTTCGCATGTTCCGTTCCATGTTCATTGTCGGTCAAAATTTACATTAAAAGGAACAGCGAAAATAACGTGTTCCTCATTACCTGCGTAAACAAGACATCTTGTCCCCATCGTGAAGCACACTTTACTGGTCGTTATTATAACGTATTGAACAATTTCGCAGTGTTGAAAGTACTATTTGTTTGATTAATAAGATCAAATTTGTCATTGCTTATCTTAAATTAATTGGTAAGTAATGTTAAATCACAATAACTTGAAAACATAAAACTTAACCTCAAAACTCTATTCAACATAAAGTATCACTTATTTATTTTAGATTTAAGTATACAATAATGGCAAACATGGGTGCCAAAAAAACAAAAAAAAATAAGCAGAGCCTTTAAATTCAAACTCTCCTGATTGATCCCACTCTTTCCCTGAAATATTTTCGTGCCGCGTCCGGGGGCCGCAAAAATTTTAGAAATCTGAATTTTTGTACGTATTTTTACAATAGTCTATCTCCACAAGGGGGTGGGTTAATTGTTAGAATATCTGTTGGTTGCGCAGTAATTACTTATTTCATATTTTCTTTTCGTATGATTTGTTGCTCACTTGCGGCTCGTCCGAGGGCTGCGAATTCATGAAAACTAACGCTTGTCGCTATATATATGTATTATAAACTTATGTTTCTGTTAATCCTGTCTTTCTATACAATAGACTATGTCGATATACAAGCTTTATTTTTTTTATATTTAGTATTTCTTCTGTCATTATTATTTTTAATGTTACTATTATTATTATTAATATTATTAATATTGTTATAACTATTGTCGTTGTATTCTCCTTAGTCAATGGCTTACCGTTGCTTTAAGGATTTGGCGGTGGTGGTGGTTCAGGTGGGGGCCTTATGCGCTTTTCGTTAGGCTCCCACAGGTCAATTTTCATTCCCAGCCTTCCCTCTACATCTTGCATTTTCATGCCAATCATTACTACAGCCCGTAATTCATCAGACCTTCCCTCTAATAAATCATGTATGTTGGGCTCTCCTTGTTTATTGGACTCATTTAGATTCCTTATATGTTCTTTTTCTTCCTTGTTGCAACCAGCTGTGGCTACGAGTTGCATTATTTTGTCCACCCGTTTTTTTTTTCTCTAGCACCCCTTCGTTTTTTGTAAAAATTTCAATTTTTTTCTTGTTATCTCTTTTTTCTTTATTAAATAATCTTATCATTGCTACCCCCAAGCTTTTGACGTCGTCCCCTTCGACGTCTTCTGCGCGCTTCCGGTAAATTTCCTCATGTTCTAGCAGCTCTACTTCCGGAACAGGCACGTATTTTATTTCGTTACTTGTATTAATGCACTCTGCGACTATTTTACCATTAACATTACTGGCTATAAGGTTCCCGAACAATATTCCTTCCTCCATTTCTTGGAGGGGTATCCAGCCATTTTCTGAATTATTTTCGATTTTTCTTATTCGCGCATAAATTACTTGCCTCGATCTCGCAGGTATTTTAAAACACTCCGGCCTTACCAGTGGTATCTCTACGCTATCCAATTTAATCGTATTCTCGGCGGCGCTTATTTGGCCCCGGTATCGCTTAAAAATATTCCACCCTATGATTCCTTCCGCGTCAATTGGGAAGTCATGGGGGACTACATGTGATGTGCACTCTAATCCGTGCAACTGGGCCTGTACTGTGCCCAACGTTTTGCGTGCTCCGTGAGTCACGCCAATGATAGCTACTCGATACCTACCATCTATTAGCATGTCTGTGCTTAAAAAATTAACCTTTACAATCGAAATCTCTGCGCCTGTATCTGCATTAAAAGTCGCCTTTCCATTCTTTAACTGTGGTCCCTGTAACTGGACCGATGGTGGCCTATGCCCTGTTCTCGCTAGTTTTATAGTTATCTTGGGAAGCTGCTCTATTTCTTCGTTGCGCTCTGAAAGCTTGGGTTCATCATTATCTATATGTGTGTCCGGTGCCTTTGTCCGATTACTTTTCTTGCAGGCTCTCCTGCCTTTTCTTGTGTGTTTTCCGCTCCGTTTTATCAGAGTGGTATCCTGCTGTGCCGTATTACTTTCTATTTTTTCTTGCACTGTGTAAGTACTCGGACTGTTGTTGTGCGTCTTCCTCTCTACTATCTCTTTCTCCGTCTTTTGCAGCCTCTCTCTCACACATTCTTCCTTACTGGACACACTTTTCTCTATCTCTTTCTCTAGTTGATGCCCGACGTTTGGGGAGCACGCCAAACATCTTACGAGTTTAAAGCTGCAGGTACGTCCCTCTTATTGTCATGGCCGTATGCGTTATTTTCTCGATGCTGTGGGCCTTTATCACGTGGCGGCTCTTGCCTAATTAGGTCCCTATTATAGCCGTCCCTACTGTCTTGATTTTTATAGTCGTTCCCAAAACGGTCAAATGATTCCCTGTTGTTGTTATTATACTGGTCACTGTAGCCGCGGTTAGTGTAATAATTGCTCCCTGTAGGGTTGTAGTTATTATACCTGTTATTGTAATGATTCCTGTCATAGTAGTTGTTATTTCTATTATTGTAATCGTTATTTCTATAATTGTAGTTATTATTCCTATAATTGTAATTATTATTCCTGTTAAGTTGTTCCGCTGGGCCATTATTATAGCCCCTGTTGTTATTTTTGTAATTATTGTTATTAAAGTTATCATTTTTACCCCTCTAATCATAGGCATTTCTGTTGGTATGGGTATTATTCACGGGTTGGTTATTTTCCTTGTTCCGCCGTCTTTTCTCTTTCTCTATGTCTTGCATACGTAAACGACAGTCTCTCGCGTAGTGTCCTGGTCTCTGACAATAACTGCAATTTCCTTTTAACTCTCTTCCGTTGTCTCGTGAAGTTTTTTTGTCCTTAATTACTGCTAGTAATTTTCGGCATTCTTCGACTGAATGCCCGGTTCGGCCGTCGCAATATATACAGCGTTTTACGTTTGCTGCGTTCCCTTGTGCCTCGTTAGTGATTTCTGTTGTGTTATCCTCTTTACTTGCTAGGTTTACTAGTGGCTCTCGCTCGGTTGTTGCCTAATCGTATGCAGGCAGTGCACTTACTGGTAATGCGTGCCGTAGACTGAGGTCACTCTCTATTTTTAATGCCTCTATAATTGCTTCACAGAGAGTCCTCGGATTTAAGCTTGTGATTTTTCACCTGTATGTTAGGTGCCACCCATATGTGAATTGTTTGACTGCTTTTGCCTCCACGCCTTCCTTTAGGACCTGCTTTTGAATCGGCAGTAAGCTTGGATTCGAATCGTGCAGCATCGTTAGCCTGTTATATAATCGTTGTACCCTTCCGCCGTAATCTTCTATCGATTCCCGATTTTGCTGTCTGATTATTTTCAATTGTGCCATTAAGGTGTCCGAATTATTTATACTCCCATATCTGTTCGAAAGTTCCCGAAGAAATTCCTGGACCGTGCCGAATAAAGCCAATCTAGGCGCGAAATGCTCAGCTGCTTTTCCCTTTAGTCTACTTGCAATGGTTCCAAGGAAAAAAAATTCATATTCTGGACCGATCATTTGAGCAGTCATTCTTACCATTCTTTCGAATAGCGGCAGATTGATTGAGTCGCCGTCGAAGAACGGAATGCTATTTGCCATGTGGCTGAGCGTGGGCAGAATGTTTTGTTGTAAATTCTGCGGTCTGCGTGGATAGTTATGATTACCCGTAGCTTGCATATTTTCTGTAAATAGGCCCATGGTTGGTGCTATATTGTCCCTATCCCTATGTTCATTAAACTCGGTCCAGTTTGTGTAACTATTAGTCAACGGTGGTTCTGCTACTATAGACACGAATTCCTTTATTTTTTCAGGTTCTTTGTTCATATCTCTTAATCCGTCCCACAGCTGTTGAGCATGTGAGTCTCTCGTCCCGGAGTTTCTTGTGCCTTGATATTTGTAACGGGGTGTAACGTGAATTGGCCGCTCTTGTTTCTCTGGCATGCTCCATTGTGTTGACAACATATTTGTTTTATTTTTTTTAATTCCACGTATTTCTTCAGTTTCTCTTAAGCTTTGCCCGAAGACTCGTTCGCCAGAAAGAGGGTCCATTTCTTCATTTATACGTCCTGTGTTTGCGTTTGTGTCACACAATATGTCCCTTTGATCTCTTATCATCGGTGACAGATTTCGGCTAGTCTCAGTGTTTGACACATGTGGCACGTTTACTTCCTCTGCTCTTTTTAGTTTTTCGTTTATCTTTGAAAATAAACTCATGACTATCGCCTTTATTTTATTTTATTTTTCTTTTTTTTTTCTCTTTTATATACGTATTTCCATGTGTTGTATCCTCCTTTTTTCGTTCTGATAAGGTGTATTTATTCTCCTAGCAACGGGGTTGCGTTTGATTACCTGTGTCACAGCTTAACAATAATCGGGTGGAAAGAGTAGTGACAGGCGAGATAAGAAAATAAAAGAGCAGCGTTCGTCTTTTACTAGCTCTCTTTAATTTTGGCCCTTTTTTCGTTTAGTGATAACTAGGAAGAAATATTATTTTGGGAATATCTGCGGTCTGTTTTGTTAATAAGAATTATAATACTGAAATTAGTGGTGTATATGGGTGCCGGTTATTATTATTATATTATTATTTTCGGATATTTCCTATATTTGTGGAAGCCTACTTATAAATTCCTTCTGTTTTATGTTTGATATGCCCAAATTTTCCTAATCTGCTGTTTGTTCAAGTCTGTTGTCTCGCACGATTTCTCTTCGGGTTCTAAGAGTGAGAAAAAAAAACGCCAAACACGGAGAGCGGACGTGATAATAATTATAAATCCAGAAACAAAAATTTTTTACGACTTTATTTTCGCCTAATGAGTGCATTTCCTCTTTTTCCCGGGGAGTAAGGTATAAAAGTAATTTTATTATAAATGGACTTACGTTTTCGTTGATATGCACACCAGTAGAAATAAGATTTCAAAAATCATCCCTTTTCAGCGCTCGCCGCTTGTCTCCTTGATCCTTGATCCTGTAATTATCGGCAGTTGGTGTCCTAGTCCTGTTTTTCTGCGGGTTGCTGTCACCGTCGCTTGCAGAATATGCCTGCTCCTGTCCTTTTTGATCGGCTTTTCGGCTCCTCGATTTTTAATCGTTGTATTCTCGCGGCACTGCACTATGTGTGCTTCTCGGCGTGCAAAAAAAAATTTTGACTCTTACCAAACCCCACACCTAGCACCAAAACCGTTACGTAAGTAAACCGAAAGGTAAGGAGATGCTTCGCGAGAACTATCAAAACCTTTGAACCTTAAAGACCTTTATTCAAGATACTTAATTATAAGGCAAAGACGCGTGTGTGTGTTCCCGATTAATTGCCCGATATTACCGAGTGTTCTCTTCACTCTCCCTGTCTGTGCGAGTCTTCCCTTCGTTCTGCTGGTCTGTCTGAGTATTCCCTTCGTTCTCCCGATTTTGAAACTTGCCGGGCCTTATATTACCTCGTTCCCCTCCCGTCGGTACCCTCTTGATAGGGTAGCTTCGTGGTCACTAGGGGGAGTTAGTATGATATGCCTAGCATATCGTACGTAACAATACTCTGACCAGTGCCAGAAAAAAAAAAAAAAATTATTATTATCAAAAAAACAAAGAGAAAATTTTACAAAACCGGAAAGCAAAGCGAATTAAAAAATGTCATGATTTCAATAATAATTCCAATTATAATTTAACCAAAAATAATCACCCAATAATTGTTAATACTTATGCAGATACTATATCTTAATCATTACATGAGCACCATTAAAATGACAGTGGAAAAGATTTATATTTGATTACAACGTTGGCAACCACAAAAATAGTAATCTAACACAAATATCTTCAGAAGTACATCAAAATCATACTAAAGAAAGTATTTCAATTTCATTTTATAATGGGTCGATTATAAATGTGCAACAACAGAATTAGACTAAATTAAATTTCAAATATTCCTCTGAAAGTAATAAATTTAATGCAAATAAAAGAACTGATGTTTTATCTAGCAATTCTTATGTTGACAAAAATAGTGTTAAAAATAAAAACTACTATGAAAAAAACAAAGATAAACTTTTAATAAAAATAAAGCAATATAAAAAATTAAATAAAGAAAAAATAACTAAAGATAAAAAATCATATTATAAAAAACGAAGGACTATCACAGCATTACAGAGAAAAAAGAATAAACAATATTTTAATAATTTCTATCATAATTTAAAAAAAAACATTGAAAAGAATAAATTTAAATTAGCAAATAAAATTTAAAAAAAATACAACATTATTGAGATCAAAAGTAGTACTAATGTCTTATTTAAATGTAAAGAGAAATACGTAAAAAATATTATGGCTGAACTAAATAGTAATGACACAGAGTCCAGACTTGAAGCCGACAATTTATTTTTAGCCTCTGTTAACATGAGAGAAAATTATTCTTTTAAGGCTAAAAAAACTTTGAATAATTTAAAAAAAGACTGTTGAAGTGTCATTATGTAGATTAGGTGATATTATAATAGAAGACAATATAGAATGCGCACTAACAGCCTTATGCGGCTTATCAAAACATACTTCTTCCTCAGAACCATACTATTCAGAAGCTGCGTATAATTTCAGATATGGCTTATTCCATGATTGTCCTGACGATACTAATAATAATAATAAAAATAATAACAATAATTACAATAATAACAATAATAACAGCAAAGATAAACTAATCGTAAATCAAAAAGGACAAATTATGAATCTATTACCTGTTACAAAAGAAAAGAGAAAAAATGTTAAGACTTAGGTATGCGATGATTATTGTAAAACTGTTGATGTTGATGTTTTACAGTGCCTTCAATCGTTATTTACAGAAATTATCGAAAATACTTTTATAACTGCACACAAGATGCTTGCGCGAATAGATCTATGTTCAGCTATGTCATGCAATGATAATAAACTCGGTCATCCAAATATTTGTTACGCTCAACCACTGTTATGCACTTCGAAATTCTTAAAACTACAAGTTTTATCTTCACATTATCCTAAATTACGGACAATGAAAAGATTATTATATGAATTTAAACGTTTTTATTCACTTATTACTAGAATAGATAGTGCTTTTAACAATGTGGACGTTGACTATTTAAAGAATATTGCAGAATAGGCGAAAATACAGGGTGTACAGTTAAGAAGTAATAAATATTATAATCAAGTTTCTTTACATGAAACAGTATTTAAAGAAAAATTCCTAATGGGTATAAAAGAGTACACGAAAATTGGTACAGATCCACCCTCCATCCCTTGTATTTTGTGTGAAAGGCTATTTTGTGCCAAAGACCTTGAATTATTTGATAAAAAAAACTGAAAGAAATGTGGCTTTCGAATTACTAGGTATAGAATGTTATAATCTATTACAAAAAGTTAAAGATTTGCAAGATTCAACTTCTTGTATTGAAAGTTTAATTTGCAGATTTTGTTTAAGGTAAATGTCCCTATCAAGGAATATTGTCCCTATGGCGAAACGATTTCTTATTTTTTGTACCAAAATTTTTATTGCCTATTTATAAGTTTACAAAAATTACAATAAATAGTTTAAAATATCTTCAAAACTTTTCTAAAAATTTTAACTGAATTGACCGATATAAGAAGTAAATAAAAAATAATTTAAGAACGTGCACTTTCTGCATCTTAAATTTATGAGGATAAGTGACACTTACTATGAAGAGAGAGGATTTCTTTACCCATGTTGTAATAATTATAAAGCATTATATGAGCTCAGAGTTAAATTTTTTTGCATGTATTGAAGCTATACTTTTGATTTATATGTATAGTTTGATGAAAAACTGAATATTTTTATTAATTTTTGCATGTTCCGTTCCATGTTCATTGTCGGTCAAAATGTACATTAAAAGAAACAGCCAAAATAACGCGTTCCTCATTACCTGCGTAAACAAGACATTTTGTCCCCATCGTGAAGCACACTTTACTGGTCGTTATTATAACGTATTGAACAATTTCGCAGTGTTATAAGTACTATTTGTTTGATTAATAAGATCAGATTTGTCATTGCTCATCTTAAATTAATTGGTAAGTAATGTTAAATCACAATAACTTGAAAACATAAAACTTAACCTTAAAACTCTATTCAACATAAAGTATCACTTATTTATTTTAGATTCAAGTATACAATAATGGCAAACATGGGTGCCAAAAAAATAAAAAAAAATAAGCAGAGCCTTTAAATTCAAACTCTCCTGAGATACAGTTGCATTTCGACGCCTCGTGCGAAGAGCAGCACAGTTCAGATTTTGCAATGTTATTTTAAACAGGAAAATCTGAACTGTGCTGATCTTCGTACGAGACGTCAATATAATATTGCACCTTAACTTGGTATTTTAGACCCCTACAAATTATTTTGAATAATCACACAAGAATTTCAAAAAATATCTTTTTCTCTGTTTCTCTTACTTTGTTTCAAACACTTCAAAATAATCCAACATACACGAAAGCAATAAGTCTTTGGAAATGCTCAACAACATTTTTACACTGCCTGAAAAGTGTTTGCCAAAAAAAAAAGGAAAAAATTGAAGGAAAAGTCAAATTTGTCGCTGCATGCTAATCTGATCCGTGGTATAACATCCATAAACAAAAGGAAGATAAGGAAGCTGAATAAAAAAGACGCAAGAAAAGAAGAATGATTTAGTTGTTAAAAAAAACAGATATAGAAATCAAGGAGATCGAAATCAAAATATTACAAAAAACAGGTAATGGGAAAAAAAATTGCAAGAAGAAAAAAAGTCTTAGAATGATACAAAGAAAGAGTTAGACTTGCAAATTAAAGCTATTTTATTAAATATCAAACAAGAAAAACCGTAGATAGTTTATTATAATTTATTTGAATCAAAGATTTTATATTGAAATGTACTTAAACTGGAAATATTTTGATAAAAAAAAATTTAACTAATGTAAAAAGGAAATAAGAACAAACAATAATTTTAAGTTATAAAAAGAAATAAATATGAAATTTATAAAATAAAAAGTAAATCATATATATTTTACCTTGTCTT
This sequence comes from Copidosoma floridanum, assembly GCF_036245765.1. Lineage (NCBI taxonomy): Eukaryota > Metazoa > Arthropoda > Insecta > Hymenoptera > Encyrtidae > Copidosoma > Copidosoma floridanum. Next base: position 10,351,167 of record NW_028321891.1, on the reverse strand, counting down.
ACCCCCTCTCATTTATTATTACCTTTAGATTATTTTATGATCAAACATTGAAAAAAAATTTTTTATCTGTAATAAATGTAAATCGGCACCAAAATTCGTTCCGTAATAGGGACATTTACCTTTACTAAATTTAAAAAAAATCTTATGCCTCCTAATTGCGTATTGAATAAGCTGTGCGTGAAAGAAGTTCCAGAAGAAATTAGAGGAAACATTAAAAAAAATGTGTCCTGACACTGATGTTCTAAATGAAAATCACGAATTGTATATATTAGTAAGAGGTAATCCGTCTAAGAGTAAAACGATTTGGGAAGATTATGTCGATATACAAAAGGTATGGCGGGCTCTGGCGTGGTTGAAACAAAATAATCTTATTTATGAAAAAATTGACCTTCCACTTGGACCAGAAAAACTGTTTGATAACTTAAAAAAATAACTCGAATATGAAATTGAATTTGAAAAAGCTGTCAGCAAAACTCACATTTAAAATGTTAACTTGAAAGAAGATTTGATGCAGCATCAACCGTTGTTAACTCAAAAATCTCAGACTGACTCATTTTATGATCACTACACTATTTATCCTTTACACGACAGAAAAAAATTAGTCAGACACTACGTTGTATTAAATAATACAAGTTAATGCTTCTATTTTAGATAATCGCAGTAAAGATTTGGATCTTGAATATTTTCCTGATTTGTATCCTTATGGGGAAGGAGGTCAAAATGAAAATAGAAATACCAGCTCAAGAGAATGTGATTTTATTAAAAATTGATTGACATCAAAACACTCTCAATTTCGGCTAAATAATTAATATCTTTTCTACTTATTGCATAATAACCCTATGCGGCAAATAAATGCTGGAATATTTCAAATGCTTAATGTTGTCAATCCGCTTTACAAATACTCAGTTAGAGATTTTCTTCTTAGATTAAATGACAATCAGCTCGAGGCGAACTTGGATACAATTTTTTCTCGCTTACCTGGTACTGAATCGCATAAAAAAAAGGTTCGAAATGACTTAAACTGTATGGTACGTGAATATGGCCCAGCTACATTCTTTGTTACACTCAGTCCTGGAGAATGGATGTGGTCTGAATTAGGGGAGTATATAAAAGAAGTGAGTGAATGGACGGATAAACGTTCCATCAGTCAATTAATAGCTGCTGATCCAGTATTAACAGCAAGATTTTTTCACAATAAATTTAAAGCCACATTAAAATATATTTGGTCCTCGTCAAATCTAATAGGAAAAGTTTTACATTTTTACTGGGTTCGAGAGTATCAAGGTTGAGGCTTACCTCATTATCATTGTTTATTTTGGATAGCAGACACTCCAATTTACAGTAAAGATTCTAACAAAGAAGTACAAGAATTTATATTACAACATATTACATGTCATGCTCCAGATAAACAAATATCACCAGAACTTCATCGTCGCGTTTTAGCTTATCAGCAACATAAGCATAATAACTACTGTATGCGCAAGAAAAAAAAAAAAACTGAATTTAAAAGTGCTTGTCGCTTTGGTTTTCCTCGTCCAATCACAGAAAGATTAATTTTAAGAGAGGTATCACTGGCCATAGCAAACCGTAATAAGTTAAAAAACAAAAGTAAATTTTACGACTTGCCCCGTACAAAAGACGAACAAAACAGCAATGATTATATGCCCGCTCTTCTGTTAATTTGGGAAGAAAATATCGATGCTGAATATATTGGAGAGTCTTCTTATCTTTTAACAAAATATGTATGCAAATATGGAACGAAAGGAGATAAAGGCAATTTAGACATGCCAGATATTTCTGCAAATAAGACATTATATAGCCGTTTGTAGGCGATTGCCATGCGTGCCTTCAGTCATAGAGAGTGTGGAGCGATTGAAGCTGCCGATAGATAATTAGGACACCCTCTGCATGCAACAGATTCTGATACATTCATTAAATGGTTAAATGTTGGTATTGTAAGAGGTCGAAAATTGAAACCATACAAAGTTATTAAAGATCTTCCAGAAGACTGCACAGACATATTTTACGAATCATTTGTAGATAATTATTATCCTAGTAGACCAGAAGAATTAAAAGGATTATGCCTGTACGATTTTGCAAGATGGTTTGAGATTGTTAAGAAAAAACCAGTTTATAAAGTTGAATATTACACAATATCTAACGGCTTATACTGCAAAAAAAAAAGACCTATTTAATAAATCATTATCAGTTTCATGCAGATAGCCAACCAGAATCTTATTATTTTTCATTATTATTACTGTTTCAACCTTGGAAAGACTTGGATGAATTAAAAGGCTTAGAAGATTCATATACAGATGCATTTAGAAGTAAGCAAGTAAATTTAGTCGAAGCTATGAAGTATCACGACAAAATTGCAGCCATACAAGAAGCTATGGATAAGCTAATTCAAAACGAATTAGAACAAAGTAGAACTGATACACTACAGAATTCTACTCATGTTCCAGATGGTTGCGTGCCAATTGCCAACTAGAAAATGCCATGAAAGATTTCAAAGCAGTTGCTGAAAAAGCTATCGTTAACGAACAAGATTTACAAGATTCTATTTCAAAATTTAACGATGACCAATCAAGAGTTTTTAATAAAATAATCTCAGCTTTAAAAAACAATAACAATACTTTGAGACTGTTTTTATCTGGACCAGGAGGTACAGGAAAAAGTTTTGTTATTGAAAACTTGGTTTTGTGGAATAAAATATCAAGAGGTAAAGACACAGCCGTTACAACACCTACTGGAATTGATGCATAAAATATTAAAGGACTAACAATTCATAGACTATACAGCTTCCTGTAGAGCATGATGGTACAGCAGAATTCGAAGAATTGTCAGGGGCAGCACTAAAACAGATAAGGCAAACGTTGCAAAATGTTGATTTGATAATCATAGATAAAATATCAATGGTTTCTAATGTTACTTTTATGTACATTCATTTACGCTTAACGTAAATATTTGACACATCTGATTGCGACGATGAATGGTTTGGTAAAATAAACGTACTCCTTTTTGGTGATCTTTTTCAACTTTCTCCCGTTCGTAAAGATTTTGTTTTTATTGAAATGAATTAAAAACAAGTCAATAAGTACATTCAATCAATGTGCACTTTCAATTTATGGAAGTTATTCGACTACGATGAATTGACAATAAATATGAGACAAAAAACCGATAAAATTTACTCAGAAATATTGTCACGCATTTGGTTAGGGTTTATTACTGATTCTGATATAAATATATTACAAACAAGAAAACTTAATTTAATATATAACGATTTCACAAATAATGTTAAAAAATTGTGCGTATATTTAAGTAAGTTACCAATTGATACTATTTGCTTATTACCTACAAGAAAGGTAGGTGATATTTTGAATAAAGCAATGATGCTAACGCTCGATCAAGAAGTAATAAATCTTATTGCTAACGATTCATTTAAGAGTGCAAAAAATTTGCAGAAAAAAGTCTTAAAAATCTTAAATGAAGATGAAGACAATATGTGTGGTGTTGATCTAGTGATTACTATTAAAATTGGTTCCAGAATCATGATAAGAAGAAATATTGATGTTTCTGTAGGAATAGTTAACGGAACTATTGGATCAGTTATATCAATTTCTAAAGATAAATCTGAACAGATTACAAGCATACGTATTTTATTGCAATCTGAAAGACAATATGAAATACCTCGGTTAGAATATAAATTCAATATCATGGATAAAATTTCTATTGTACGAAAACAGTTTCCAATTTGTAATAGCTATGGTATAACTATTTGTAAAAGCCAAGGTTTAAGCTGACAGAATGCTATAATTGAAACTGGTAACAATGTATTTACTGATGGTCAAACATATGTTGCGTGTTCACGTGTCACATCTTTAAATGGCGTACACTTTATTAATTTCAATCCATCATGCTGTACTGCTAGTATTCCAGCTATTCTCGAATGTAATAAATTAAGAACAGAATACAGAAAAAATCTTGAACACTTAGATGTAACACCAGATAGAAAAACCAACAAAAAATTGAGAGTGCAAGATAAGAAATGGCTTATTCCTCAACATGAATTGTTAGATACTAATGACAATGAATTGAACTATATTTTAGACACTTGTTGGAATATTAGAGGACTACCAAATTCTGATAATATTTCTTGTTATGCTTATTCGGTTGTCCAAAGTTTGTTTCACTCTACGACAATAAGAAGAATTTTATTACAACATAATAAAAGAGACGTGATTAATACGTTATTTAAACAGTATTTCAAAAAATTCCGTAGATATTATGTTATTGAGAGAATTTGCTGATAAAGAATTCACGTTAACAAAACAACAAGATGCAGCAGAATTCATAACATACCTTTGCAGTAAATCACTTATACAAAATGCTCTTAAATATCAACACAATCATGTAATTCGTTGCCAAGACTGTGATAGGCGAATAACTACGGAACAGCCTGATTATATTGTCAGGTTACAATTACTTAAATCAACAACAAAATCTTATACACTACAAAAAATTATAAATGACAATATAGGAGATTGGATGACTTCTACAATTGATTGTGGTAATGGCTGTAAACAGAAAATAATAAAAAAGACTGATATAACTGTGAGCAATAGTGTAATTCTAGTACAATTAGAACTATTTTCTGTGACCAAATATGGTACCCATGAAGTCAATACTGTCAATGTTGAACCCAATAATGCTATTAATAAAATAGTTGGTCTTAAGATTAATGAAATACCACAATCAAAAATAAAAATAGGAAAAAGAATGTATAAGGCTATTAGTGGTATATTTCATCATGGCACAACAACTTCTAGCGGGCATTATACTAATATGCTTGTTAATATTATACTTATATGTCAAGGAAATCAATGGATAAAAGTGGATACTAAAAACGTTCAGAAAAAACTTTGGCCAAGATGTGCTAAAGATCTTTACATTTTGATCTTAGAACAAGTCCCTTAAGAAATCGTAAGGAAAGAATTCTATATCTGAAAAGTTATGAAATCTAAAAAACAAATCCCTTTTAAAATAAGTGTAAAGTTCTGGAAGTTTAAGTTTATTGTCTCTGAAGGTATTCCTAATCAAATATATTAATTAATTTTTAGAAAAAATAATTAATTTTCATTATTCAACAAATCCGTTAAGAAATTCTAAGAAATGAATTTTTTATCAGAAAAATTATGAAATCTATAAAAAAATTACCTTTAAAAAATAGTATAAAGTTATGCAAGTTTCAGGTTATTGTCTCTAAAGGTATGATTGAATTATGATTGAATATAATACAATCATAAAAAATTAATTTCCGAGATAAAAAGTAATTGATTATAATATATATTTACAAAATTATAAATATCATAAATCGAGAATGAATTCAGTTTTTTCAATTGCAATGCAGATATTTTTAATAGCATCTTTGGAATTCGAAAGCAGTGAAATCTTAAATTAATAGACAAATTTAAAGATAAATTAAATTCAAATATTTCAGAATATAACAAAATAATTTTTTTTTTGATAAGAAAAATTTCTTCATAAATAACTGAACAGATTAAAGAAAGCAAAACATTCTTAACGTACATTGTATAACCGTTTTTAACTGAAATGATAAAATGCGAAAAATTTTTTTTGCATATATACATTTCGTATACTAATAATACAGTTTTTGGTCTTGGAAAGTAATGAAATCAACAAAAAATTTAAGTTTTTCTTCTGTAACTAGTAGTAATTTAATTGAATATAATCAACCATTGGAATAACACGGTTATATCTAACATTACTCGTGAAGGATATTATATTGAATAATATAGTACGTATTACATAACTTGCCGGGACTGATTTTTGAGTTTTTTGATGAACAATCAATAATAAGTTCTTACGGATAACAAAATGTATAAAACAATGTTTTCGTATATTTCTAATTAGTTGATTATAAAGTCAATGGTTAATCACCAACCAAAAAAAAAACATTTTATTTAAATGTTAGAATAAGTTATTTCAATTGGCTCCTCAAGCTTGCGTTTCGTTGAATAAACAGAAGAACAAATTCCTTGTTAAAAAACAAATAGAAAAATAAAAATTCAATTTGTACCCTGGTAGACAATAAACCATTTTGTGATCATTTATAAAACGTTTTTTCTAGCCTTTTTCCAGAATTTTATATTTTGACAAAATAGCTGTAAAATGCTGGAAAAAGGTTGGAAAAAACATTATATAAATTTTAAAAAAATGGTCGATTTCTAACAGAATACGGACTTTTTTTTTGTCCATTTATTTAACGAATCATTGATTGACTTGTAAGCACCATTTAAATGTTATCTAAAATTTCTTTTAAAATTATTATGATTTAGCAAAAAAATTATTAATAAACGAATTTATAATAAATGCACACTAAAAGGTACTTTGTAAAATGAATAAACTAATAAATGATTTATTGTTTTACAAAGAATTATCTACTACTGTTAATATGTAACATCTAGAACTCGAAAATCAGTCCCGGCAAGTTATGTAATACGTACTATATTAATCAATATAATATCCTTTACAAGTAATGTTAGATATAACCGTGTCATTCTAGTGGTTAATTATATTTAATTAAATTACTACTTGTTACAAAAAAAAAACTTGAATTCTTTTGTTGATTTCATTACTTCCCAAGACCAAAAACTGTATTATTAGTATACGGAATGTATATATGCAAAAAAAGTTTTTCGCATTTAATCATTTCATTTAAAAACGGAAATACAATGTACGTAAAAAATGTTTTGCTTTTTTTTAATCAGTTCAGTTATTTGTGAAGAAATTTTTTTTTTAAAAAATAAATTATTCTGTTATATTCTGAAATATTTAAATTTGATTTATCTTCAAATTTGTCTATTAATTTTAGATTTTACTACTTTCTAATGTCAAAGATGCTATTAAAATTATCTATATTGCAATTGAAAAAACTGAATTCATTCCCGATTGATGGGATTTACAATTTTTTAAATAAACATTATAATCAATTATTTTCTATCTTGGAAATAAATTTCTTATGATTGTATTATATTAAATTAAATTACTACTAATTAAAAAACAAAAACTTGAATTTTTTTGTTGATGTCATTACTTTCTCAGACCAAAAAGCGTATTATTAGTATACAAAATGTTTACAAATAATATGGTTTTCGGTCTTAGAAAGTTATAAAATATACGTGCAAAAAATATTTCTCGCATTTCATCATTTTGTTTAAAAACGAAAAATACAATTAACTTAAAAAATTTTTTTGGCTGTCTTTAATCTTTTTAGTTTTTTTCGTGAAGAAAGTTTTTTTAATGAAAAATAAATTATGTGATAGTTATTTTGTTATATACTGAAATATTTTAATTTGATTTATCTTGAAACTTGTCTATTAATTTTAGATTTCACTGCTTTCTCATGCCTAAGATGATATTAAAAATTTCTTTATTCAAAGTGAAAAAACAGAATTCGTTCTTGCCCTGTAGGTGTTATTATTTTTTTAAATTAATATTATAATTAATTATATTTTATATTTGCAATTAATTTTTTATAATTGATTAGAAATACCTTTCGAGACAATAACCATAAACTTGCATAACTTTATTTTTTTTAAAGGTAGTTTTTTTTATAGATTATAATATACATAAATTTATAACTTAAATGTCGCTGGTTATGACCCATTACTGATATTAAGTAATTTTTTTGGTTTAAATATATTTTATTTATTCTTGCTTTCCGATTTTACGAAGCAGTTAAGATTATAAATAAGCCAATTAGACTGTTTTTTACTATGAAGTAGTTGTATTTATGCCCATGCTTTTTTGTTACTTTTAAAATAAATGTCTATTTATGTTATTATTTTTTACTACCGCATTTTTACTTTATTTTATTGCATGAGCCAATATTATTTTTGTCTTGCAATTTCTCTTTTTTTCAATGCCGTTCTTTACTTATGTTATAATTCCACTATCTTATTTGGCTTTTCTTGAACCAAATAAGTTTTTTTTTATAACAAACGATTTGGTAAAAATTCTTTTTCTTAAGAAGTTAAATCTGTGCAGTACTACAACATACGTTAAGGTGTAATGAGTGTTTTACCAATTATAACGGATCTAAAAATTTGGCTATTTGTCTGTAGTATAGTAGTTTTTTAGTTAACTTTGATTTGAATAGTCAAAATTTAACGTCTGTCCTTCTTAGATGCTGATACAATAATATACACTATTTTTTCTTATTTTAATTGTTGTGTTGCGTTCCTGCTATGTATTCACTTATGTAGTTACATTAAATACTAATTAGGTAGCAATTTAAAAGTTGTCAAATTTAAAATTGGTTACAGCCATAGTACTTATTAATAAATAAAGGAGATTTTATTTATTATGACCTATCGCTGAAACCTTTCACTGGTCTATGATGTCTAAATTTTTTAATAACTACTTTTTTGCAAAAAATTTTGTACTGCATTTTAATCGCTGTGTTACGTCCCTGATATGTATTAAATAGCGTAGTTATTCTAGAGATTAATTGATTATAATAGATTATAATCAGACGTGTTAATGTTATACAAAAGTTTATAGACTTATATACGTCAGATTCAACAAATCATTTAAAAAGACATTTAATTTAAAATTGTAAGGTTAATAATTTAAAAAGACTGACTGTAAAACGTTACAGTAAAAAAATTAAAAATGTAAACTAATGGCAAATTTATGTCATTAAAAGTTTGAGACGAATATCGAAGTAAATGGTTAATAACGTATTAAATTATATTAGCAATCAAATTTTACAGCCACAATCTTTTTTGGTGCGTGGCAAACCGTAGTTCTAAAAAATGCTAGTCTTATGCCTTTCGTAAGCCATGTTTAGGATTAGCTGGCTTGTGTCACATCAAAGTATGGCAGATGAATTTGAATGAGAGTTGTGGTTTTTGAGAGTGTCATTAAAATAGTTGATGTGAGGACTTACATTAAATAAAATATTTTTAGTACTATTTGGGATAGTACGTATTTGATAGTAACTTTACTAAACATCGTAATCAATCTTGGAAAACCTTACAGCAAAATCCTTAATAATAAACAAGCCAGTTGTAACTATTGACTAATAAAGATTAAAGCTTATTAATCGTAAGAAAAATGATATGTTTGAGAAATAACAGTTCAAGGTGAAATAAAAGGAGTGCTATGATTAATGCAGGGTTACATGTTTTGAAGCCTGTTTAAAGCAACTAAACTAAAAGACAATGAAATGATGCACTAAACTAAATTTTTGACTTAACAGTAATAATAATTTTTAATAATGACATACAAAAGTTCTGATTCATGTAAACTACAACTTGTACGCTGTTCGACAAGCGTGGAATTTTGAAGATTTATTCAGAACCAAAATTTAGCGAAAACAGTTAAATCTTGAAATTCAAAGCAATGTGTAAGGTATTGAGTTAAAGAGATTATTTACATTTACTTAAGTTCATGGAATATAAGAACTAGTGATACAAGGTAAGCGGATTGAACCTTGTAAAATAATCGTTGCTGAATTGTCAACTTACGAATCTTTTTCTATAAATAAAAAAAAGTGTTTGTAACTCAGGAAGCTGGTCATCCTTAAAACAGCATTCAAAGTGGGACATGAGTTAAAATCCAGGTTAGAGTCAAATCAAAAGTTTTATTCAAAGGATTTATATAAACATTATATAATCCTTACAATTTTAGACGGTATATACGTACAGACGATTATAAAGATGTGTTAATAGTGGCCTTGTTTACGTTACCATAAGATCTATAGAATAAAATTAGCTGGTGTGGACTATATCTTCAGAAAGTTTTTATATTTATAATCTGAAGTAGCATAATTTTTTTAAAGTGACAGTATAACGTTACAACGATTTAACAATGAATGCGAAGACAATGCTCTATTATGCATAAAAAAGATCAATTAATGTAACAAAATGAATGGCTAATGAAATGTTACACTAAATAAGCACTTTAATTTTACAGCAATAATGATTAAATTGTTACATATTTGGAAATGCAGACATAAAAAAAAGATAGTAGTTGAATTTCATCACCAAGTCATGCGTACAACTTGCACGTTCAAGTGTTAAGTAAAACCAAGAACTGCTTACTTTAAATGAAAAACTTTAATTTGTATTGAAATCTTGTTTTAAATACGACATTTCAGAAGTTTGGGAGTACCATTCAGAGAGGCGAGGGACAAGAAGTCCCCCGTGCCTGCACAGCTGGGCTCCCTTTACCACGCACCTCCTCTGAAACTTAACAAACTTGAAACGGTACGACTGTTACTGCTTGTATTTTTGGAAAATGCCTGGCAAGGCCTTATTTTTTTTATCGAGGATCTTCTTTTGGTACCAAGGTATCTATATAAACGTTTTTTTTATTCCAATTTATTTATAATATACCTTAAATTTAATTTAAAGGCAAACCTAACCCTACTCTTTCATAAGAGACCATGTAGGACTCTCAATATTCCAAATTTCATTCTCGAAAATTTCTCGTGATATAAAATCTGAAAAATATTCATGTGCACTTCTTATATGCTCAAATATAATATACATTTTTTTGGCACGATTCTGCATTTCAAACTTTTCTTGCAAACCTCCTTTACATCTGCTAGTATGACGACTTACAAGATCTTTTTTTTTAGAGTAAGAAGTGCTTTGAGCTCATCTAATCCAAGGCTCATCTACAAAATAGCAGTGAACGTAGGAAGAAGGTTAAGTTTCTTGTAACAGTAATAAGAAAATTTTGCCTCAGTTTCAAACTTACACAAAAAAAAATTTTAACCATTACGTGCAGTTAATGCCTTATAATATTGTCAACAAAGTATTATAAATCGGCTCAGTTACCTTGTAGTATGATCTATATCACCTTATGAACAGGGTTTCACTATTATAATAAAATTATTTCAGCTTCCCGATCTTAAGACAAGGGCGGATCCAGACCTTGGTCAAGGAGGGGGGGGGGGCGGTAACTGACAAATTTAAAAACCCAAAATATGATATTAATATGAAATATAATAAAACATAACACTGACCTATGTAAAATGTACATACAAATTGTAAAAACCCAAAATCTTCTAGACATTTGATCTTAAAATGCAAAATTAATATTTCATATGCATCAGTGAGAAAATTATCCAATTTCATGTGAGTGTACACATATAATAATGAAAGCAAAAATGTTTAAACTAAAGTCAAATCTGATTAACTCAGTGCCCAATAATTTATAAAATAATCCAAAGAATTGTAGCCCGTATAACAAGTTAATAAAAATGTATCACTGTGATTGAAAACTTTTTTCTGTAAGTGTACAAACGTGAGAAAACTAAGTTAAGCTATTTATTTTAAAAAATAGATCAACTAAAAACCATCAAATAAAATCAAAGCTCACACTTATCACTCAATTACAGATCCCAAGGCACACTTTTACTACATAAATTCATCATGAAAATGAGCTACTAAAATTAAAGCTCACTATTAAAATCTCAGCCTGTATATGTTTTACTTTGTAGGCCTGATTGCTAAGCAGGAGTCACTTGAATTCTTAAAGTTATTTATTAACTTCATTTATTTTAATTAGGAAGATTCAATTTTTCTTTCGTGTAAATTTAAATTTGGAATACTCTTGGCGCTGTAACTACTTAAACCGATAGTGCACTTACTGTTGGTAAGCAAGTCAACTTATTGAGCTGAGTAGTATTACCAACTTAACTTCTGTTTTTTCACTAAGTCTTTTGCTGTATTGTCAAAACATTCTGTGCTGCTCAAGTTTTTAGTAAAAAATACCTTATATCTGGGGAAGAAGTGGTTTAACAAAAATTATCAAATACTGAATTAACAGAAAATAATTATTTGCTTGATCTTAAATTTGTTTTTCCTGTTGTATAAAACTGCATAAGTTGCATTCATCTAGTTGAGCCGTGTTACTTACTACATAATGGTATAAAAATTTTCGATTTTTATTGTAAAATAGATATCTATCTCATTAATTCTTTGAATACATTAAGTTTACAAATGAGTGTCTCTGAATAAAACTTTTTTTAACAAGATCATGTACAATAACTGTTTAATTAACCTACAAGTTTAATTTTAGATGTATAAATCAAGAATGAGTGCTTAACGCAAAAACGAAAGATATATTGATTCATATTTTTTAATGTCGAAAAAGCTTAAATTATCTTCAGAAACATCCCAAAATTCATTACTCGTTGAATCATCAGACAATATGTCAACTTCGATTGATACAATTATTGACACATGGAGATCTGAACAAATAAATCTTCAACCTGAACAATCTGAATCACAAAGATCCGTGGCACCAGGTATTCCAGGTACTACTTCAGGAGAGTATTCACCTTCTTTGGGTATTGGCAAGTATATTGAAAAAAAATTGATGAATGGACGAAAAAAAATATTTATAAGTCCATGGATCCCTTTCAAAAATTACTCTTTCCCTTATTCAAGTCATAATAAACATAATAAAGTAGAGAAAAGGTATGTTAGTCAAAAACATCTAGATTCATTCAGTTGGCTAGTTTTTTCTGATTTCGAAAAGGGATTCTTTTGTAAATTCTGCCTATTTTTTATCAATGCGAAAATGGGAGAAAAAAATAAATATAATATTTCCTTAAATGGGCTAGTAAAACTGAGAATAAAACTAGAGGCTCTTAGGTAAGGACGGAATCTTAACAACTCACAAAAATAGTATCCAGCACAAAAATGCTGTGCAAGCTGCCAAAGATTTAGTTGCTGTCAGTGAAAATTACTATCTGTCTGAAGTTAATAGACTAGACGCAGAGAGGTTACGTCAAATGACTGAGAATCGTTCCCGTTTGATTCCCATAATTGACACAATTATACTATGCGGTCAGCAAAATATACCTTTACGATATCTTCGAGACGATAATGATTTGAATGTTCATAGTACTACAAATAAAGGCAATTTTCGTGAATTCTTTCGATATGGTATAAAAGTCGGTGATGAATGACTTGAAAAGCATCTTGAACAAGCATCTTCTTAAGTAACTTTTTTAAGTAAGACCACGTAAAATGAGTTAATCCAATGTTGTGGAGAAACAATTCAATTAATTATTATCAAAGATGTTCAGGAAGCAAGAATATACAGTTATATTTTTTATGAAACAACAGACTTATCTCATACATTACAATTAACCTTAATACTAAGATACGTCATTGATTTTACAATAAAAGAGTCGTTTATTCAATTCATAGATGCGTACGATGCTGTGTCGAATAAATCTTGCGAAAAAGATATTTCTCGAAAACCTAAACTTACATATGAAATCGCAAAGATCGTATTGGATGCCTTAAAAAAATTTAATTTGGATTTGAAGTATTTTGTCAGCATATCTACCGACACATGTAGTGTAATGATGTTGGAAATTCGAGAAGCTGTAGCAATAATTTAAAAACAAGCTATTAATGCAGTTCATACACATTGTTACAATCATATTTTAGTTTGATCTCTTTCGCAATCTTCAAAAGTAAAGGCTATTAGAAATGCGGTTAATATAATACTGTCTACTATATCTTTTTTTACAGAATCAGCTAAAAGAACAGTCATTTTAAAAGAAAATTTAGGATTACTGCTATCTGTATTGTGTGAAATGCGATGGGTTTAGCGACATGACGGAGTCTTACAGTTTCGATCATCTCTCCCAAAAATTATTTCTGCTCTGAAAAATATTTCAAATTGGAGAGATACTGAAACATCATCGAAAGCAAAAGCTCTGTGCGCATCTGTATATCAGTGTGAAACCTTGGTATCAATTATTTGTCTTTCTGATGTTTTAGTTTTGACATTGCCGTTAAGCAAATACTTTAAGCTAAGAATATAGATTTGAACTCTGCTCAATTTTAACTTCGTAATACTTTGACAGTTTTTCAGGATACGTTTCAAAATTGTGTAGATGATTTCAAATTGCTGTATAAAAAGACTAGCAGCCCCCCGTCTCGGCTTCGCCCGAGACTTACTAAATAAAACACCGTAGTGTGTTGACATGTAATGTGAAACCTTTTCAGTTAGAAATTTTACACATATTCCTGACACATCTCAGAACGAGAATCTTCTTATTAAAAACATATTTTTTCGGAATCCATATAGTTTATTTAGTCAAATAATAAGGTGTAAAAATTCAAAAAAATAATTATGCTGAAAAGTACCGTGCGTTCTTTATGCCATAAAATAATCGGTGGCCATAAGAAGCCGTTGACTTACAGTTACTCCCGTGTAATTCACAAAAAGGGCTATTTGTTTAAGCTGTTAAAATTTTAAACCCCAAAAAATTTATATTGAAAAAAAATTTTTTTTCTCACATCTCACAACTTTATTACCAGAGCAACAAAGTTCTGGACCTTTAACCCTTCACTTTTATTGCCACAAAAACACAAATACATTTTCTACTTATTTAAAAATCTGAAGTAGGATCTTAAAATATTTCAGAGATTGCTGTGTGGGTACAATAAAAAGCTGATCTCTCACGTAATGGACTCTTTATTTGTCGATTTTGACGCTGCTGTTTCAATCTCGATAAATATTCTGCGTCAGTTTCTTGACGCCTAAATAAAATTGTATTTATCAGATACATTTAAATTTTTTCTTCCAATTCACCCTCTTGCGACTTTTGGCATGCTTAGCATTTTTGTGACCCCTCAAAGCTGTTTTCTGTCAACTTTGTTAAGTTCTAATATATTTGTTGGCAAGGTAGTTCGACGTCCGACGGCCCTAAAAGAAACTGGTGAGCTTGTTAAGTTAACTCTTTCTTGAAAAATTACTAAGTCCGAAGCTTTGGGGCTAGTTGTAGTGCTCTTTCCCAACGTCTCCCGGTATAACGTCGAAGACGTTGGTGTCTAAAGCACCTTTTTTATTCGCAGATTCAGTTGTTTTGGTGATCTTAGATGGAGAGATTAGTAAGTGATACTTGTCCAGTGGAGGCTATCCTGTTGGCTCAAGTTTTTTTCCTTCATAGCTGTTATAAATTTGCCCAGTGCAGACTTTGGAGAGGATCAGTGATTCCTGGTTAAATGCTTAGAGTCGAGAGGGTAATATAGGGTCATCGGTCACCGGGTTTTCCAGCCTTGTAAAGAACAACTCCGCAGATGACGTCTGCCAGTGAATGGCTGACTTGGTTTAATCGTGCCCGTCTTTAGTTAATATAGTCTTTTAGTCGACGAATCGCTTCCGGAAATGGTAGTAAAAATGTATTTGTTGGCAAGGTAGTTTACACTTAGGTGGCCCCTAAAAAGAACCGATGAAATAGATGGTTAAGTAGGGAACGGAAATACTTACAATGGCCCTAAAAAGCGTCAGTGGTAAGACTTCCAGGCTATTCTTTATTATTATTCCTGATGATAAAGAGCTGGCTACGGGTAGCTTGATTCTTACCCTTGGAGTCTCTATGTACAGAGATTGTGATGGAGGGAGGTGCGCCGCTGACCAAAGAATATCTCGTCTTCGGGTCGTTCCCCGGATAATCAACCGCTCATCGTTAGACGGGAACATGTTGGTAAGCGCGTTGGGGACGCGACGACCAAGAAAGTAGCCGTTGTGGCTGCCCGTGCCCCCTCAGAGCTGTTTTCCCTGGCTTACGTTTGTAGCCAAAAATTCTATAACTGCACCAGATGGGATGGTGGGACTGCCACACAACTCTTAAGAGTTGGTGCAGATTGTGCTCTGGCTATAGATATGTCTCCTGGTATTATGCCAGAGACGTCATCGGTTGGAATGAATTATTTTTGATCGCACTTGTCATGATTCAGGGTGAATGGACACCTAGGTCCCTTCCCCCTTACAGAATAGTGTCGTCCGTAACCGGGATACCCCTATTGCAAGACTATCATCAGCATCCTCTATACAGCTCGTTGAACTGCCGAAGCACGACTGCATCACTATCGAGATGCTCCAGCGTATTGTAACCACACTTATTTAATTCTGTTGCAGGTAGCCTCGATTCTGTGTCGACACCACCTAGCAAATTTTAATGACCTAAAGTGAAAAGCTGGCGTATTTTTGCAAAACTTTAAGCTCATTTATTGCTATTGTTATTAAACTTTTTAAAATAAAAACTATACTAAAACCATGTAGGAAGTATCATAAATCAGTATGCAAAATTTCAGCAAAATCGGTTCAGTAGTTTTCGTGGTTAGCGATTACAACGGTTTTAGCGACTTTGCTTTATATATTAGTAAGATATCAAGTATTGTTTAAGAATTGTGTATATATTTAAAACTGCCTTGTACAGTGAAAAATCAGATGCACAGAAAAAATTACTCAGCTGAAAATATAGAAGAATATTATACATGATCTATATATATTCCAATTCTTGAAAATGTTTCTGAAGATTTGAGAGTGAGATTTTTCTGGATGCTATAAATATGTATAATTTTTTTTTTTTTTTTTTGATATTATAGTGCATTATGTCTGCCCCCTTTAATAAGGGCACTACTATGGGCACTTAGCACTTTGGAGAAGGAAGGGAAGAGGGATGGGAGGCCTCCCATTACTGGGAGGGGGGTAGGGGGAATTAGGCAATTTTGCTGCGAGAAGGTCGCCTAAACCCTGCTCGAGGAGCATTGCGTGGTGAAAAAGCACATGTAAAAAATCACAGAGGTACTTGCCCGAAAATGTCGCACTGGCCGGGAATCGAACCACGGTCTCCCGCGTGCCAATCCATGACCTACCCGACTGAGCCACCGCGCGCTCACAATATGTATAATTCGTGTATCTTGTTTCCGAATTAAATTAAATCTTTTTTCTCAAAATTGTGAAGCTGTATAGCTACTAGCTGAGAAGTATGCTTTTTTTTTTAAAAACTTGAAGTTATGGTTGAAAAAATGCTTTTGGCTGAGCTTACGTTGTGGTAACCAAAAATTTCTTGCAGCGTTATCGAACTTCTCCAAAATTGTGACCCAGGTATATATCCATGTATTTATGTACTTCTAAAAATTTTGGCTACGATGCCCATATCAATATCAACTGCAGAAAGATCATTTTCTGCGCTTAGAAGAATCAAGACGTGGTGCAGAACGACAATGACGCACGATAGACTTATTAGCTTAAGGTTACTACACATACATCAAGATATTAAATTAAATCCAGAAGAAATCATCACTATTTACTCCAAAAAAAAGAATTATTGTTTAGAGTTTGCGGTTTAAGCTTAGTTTGAAGTCAAAAATGTGAAAAATTCAACATCACTGTACCGAAAAATTGGTAAAAATTAAATGAATAAACTCTTTTCTATTTGCAAATAAACTAAATAATATTTTTGTTTTTATTGTACACAATTATTTTTATAATTAAAAATTTTTTATTTTGTGTCATAAAGTTTTGAAGCTTTTAAGCTCAGACAAAAAAATACTTAATAATGTTCCAAAAAATTTTTTATGGACTTGAACTTAGGAAGGGGGCAGGCGATTGCCTCATCACCCCCCGTTGTATCCGTCCTTGTCGTAAGAAAATAAATTTGCATACAAATTAGCAGTAATTAGTGTAATAAAACAACTAATAAAGTTAACACAATGTTAAACATATTAATAGCAGTTTAATAATATACCAAATGAAAGTAATTAATTATTAAATGATATAAGCATTCTATGTTATCTTACAGCATTGACAGTGTTCATACAGGACATGCAAGACAACTGAATCTAAAGAACAACAACAACTTGTATGCTATTGCAAAAGCTTAAAAGACTCAAAGAGCACTGTAAGTTATGTATAGGTCACCACTTTCAGTTATTATTTATATTCGTTCAAGCTTACTATATATTTATGTAACGATACATAATACAGAGTAAGCTCGTTTTGTCTTTTTACAACAATAGTCGCTAGAATGTAACTTAAATATTACTACATAGCATAATATCAATGTTATAAGATTATTGATCTCAAGGAATTTATTATGCATCAAAATTAAAAGAATAAAATAAAATTATACAAGCAGTGATGTTACTGCAAAGCATCAGATTTTTAAACTAGAATAATGTCACACATTTCAGTGACTTTTAAATGATACATTAAATAAGCTGTATAGTCTTACAGCAAGAATAAACTTTATTATGTGATATAAAATTGATTTTTTCTTAAAAATAACTACTTTCAAGCTATTAGAGAAATAAAAGAAGCAGTTAGTATATTTGTATGTTAGCTGACCAATTAAAATACAGCATTTATAGTGGTGCGACGACTAAATTTTAGGTGAGGTAAAAACAAAATGATCATACTGGCCTGATTTACCGTATAAAAATCTATAAAACTATAGTAGCCCATTTTAACCACACATTAAAAAAGTTTTTTAATTGTCAATCTAAAGTCGAAATATCTTGTGAATGTGACACAAAAACAAAACAACGGTAAAATAGATAAGTAAACGACAGAATTTTGTATATAATGCTCAGTGAAACGAATGTTAAATAATAAACGTTAAATTATTATATATGGACCTCCTCCTTCTGAATTGAGCTATCTATATACTTTTTTACTTTATAGAAACGTCACGCTTATTTTTATAGTGGAAATCGCTGGAGTGCGAAAAACTTTGTCAATTAAAATTACAAAGCAGTGAAAAAAGGTATACGCTTCAGCCAGAAGTCGGAGTGGCTGTCATTTTTCCGATGATTCCATTTACCGAAAATTAAAATACCGAAGATCGAAAAACCGAAAGTCATTTTGAAGAAAACAAGTATTCCGCTTATGAAATAAGCCGTCGACCACATAACCAAGAGTAAAATTAGTCGAAAATCAAATGAGCGAAAATCCATTTATCCAGAAATATATTTTACAAGAAAGTTAATGTACAAAGAGCCTATTTTTACGGCGGCTCGTTTTACCGAAAGTCAGTTAAGTGAAAGGTAAGTTATCCGAAAACCATTTATCCGAAGGTTCAACTATCCGAGAATTAAAAAAACTATTTATTTATGTTCATAATAAAGTTATAGAGTATATACAAAGATTACAATGTATAAAGAAGTTGTTGAAGTGAGGAGAATAATTGAACATAAACAAACTAATTACTTTGGCAGGGGGAAAAATTATTTGTGTAAATAATCATTTTTTGCCTTGTTGCGCAATACACTATGGATAAAAGGTAAGCTGATTAACAACCTTGTCTGCAAAACATTTACTATCTAAAATTAAAACATTAGTTTATTTAATAATAAGAATTATATTATCCAATCCAAACAAAATGATTCAAACCACACTTTAACGTAACTTGGTCCCCTTAACATAAGATTTGAATCGAATTACGTTTTCTTCTTGCCAATACATTATAAAATGATACGATCTTAAGGTGGTTAGTACGGTTAAAATTTAATTCCCCAATAATATAAACATTCAATGAGTTATCTCATGATGCCATGAGTACGTGAAAATTTTTGTTTACATTTTTCGATTGCATAATTTATCAATTGTGGTATCTCAAAGTTTAGAATTTAACGTAAGAAGTATAAGGAAAATACGCGTATTGTACAACATGTTCCAAACGAAAGAAGACAAAAATTTAAATAAATGAACGTTTGCATTCGATCATATTTATATAACAATATAAATAAAATTGTTAACAAGCCTTTTAACAAATCATGTTATATATTTTCCTGCTATAATATATATATATAGACTTAAAATTTGATACTCGTACATTTAAAGTGTTAAGGAAAAATGTATGCCCAAAAAATTGCAAGTTTGAGAAAATTTTTAACACACTGTTTTGGTCAAAACATATTTGAGACATCACTTTTGAATATTAGTTTTTTGTTACCGACGGAACCGCATTTCCGACTTCAGACAAACTTTATGTAAAACTATACTATCGTATATGTGGTAGACATACAGCGAACTAATGGCTTCTGCCAAACTAACCTTATTTTCTTGGAATACACAGTTATACGCATATAGGGATGATAGAATAATAAGACAAGAGTATACACTCTTTCACAAATTACTTTTTTCCACTTTGGGCATTTTTTTAAAACTTTGGACGTTTAGTGCGCCTTCCGTAGGAAAAATAGGGTTCGCACCTAGTGCGCATCTCAGAAAGCCTGGTGCTTGCGCTAACGACGTGCGCCACCAGGTACGAAAACTACCATTTTGTCCCTTGGGCGCAGTGCTTTGCGCTTTAGAGTACACTTTTTGCCCGCTAAATACTTTCCACCCACGGGCGGGAAGAAACATTTGAGCCTTGCCGGGCCATAAGTTTGTTTCCATCCTAGGGCAGAAAATAGTTGTCGGGCGGAAAATTTGCCCACTGGCACAAATTTTCACTTTGCGCCCTTGATACAAAAATATCTTTATTATCTCGGTCATAAACATAAAATAGTTGCGAGCAAGTTGTGCTTTCTGCCCTAGGAAAGAAGTATACTATTTATTAGTGTCATGACTATGTGTATTGAATAAACATTTCAAGCGCAACAAGTAAATGAAAAATTACAATACATACGTTTTACTTACGTACCGCAAAACTATAAGGAATAAGGAATGGTATAGACTGCAAGATAAAAAACTTTTAAGTTACTTTTTAGCACATAAATTTCCCTTTGTTTTACAACAAATTTTTTCCTACAAGAAAGAAAAGTATCAAATTTTTTCCTCTAAATAGACTATATCTATAGTATCACAGAATCGCATATATATATTGTGATCTTACAGATCATTCCAATTTGTGAATAGGTACTACAACAAATGTTTGTGAAACAAATTGATAAGTCTGAAAAATCATTAGACAATTTTACATGATAAATCTTACATTTTATTTATATACCTAAGATATTTTACTTTATACTTTTCTAGTAACTACTGCTAGGGTTCTACATGACAACTGATACAGACTATTCTTATCACGAATAACTTCATATATTTACAACTCGCTTTTGTACTGTTATAGGTAGGCTTTTGAAGCAATTTTTCTTTGAAGGTCTTGATAACGTCTTGGGTGTCTGTCTCTTCCTAAACAAAAACAAAAAAAATAAAAATTAGTTCCAAGTGCAAAAATTTAAATAAATTACTTTAAGACACATTTGTAGGATGAAATGAAAACGTAACCATTTAACTTTACTGATTTCCATGTACACACATTTTTGTAATTGACTCATTCTACAGCGATTGTACAACGTATCATCAAATATGTTGGATAATATTAAGGTTGAATCATGAAGTAAATACGATGAGGTTGTGATAAAAAATGTTGAAAACTATATATTGCGTTATCAAAAATGTTACGCCAAAACGTCAGACCAATCTTTAAATCAGTTTTTGAGTAAATCAATCTACATTGCTGATTTTTATACATGAGCTCTTATGGAAGAGGCAAAAAATTTCAAAAGTTACGTATTTAAATTAACTACTACATTATTTAGGATATTGGGATACGGTTTCTCTAATTTTCTTGACTATAGAATTTCATTGATGTTTTCAAGGAGTCCGAAAAATTACGTATAATCAATTATTCCATTCAAAACACCAAATTGAATAAACTAATATGATTTTTTCCCTACTTATTCGACTAATCAGAAATAAAAGTTCAAGATAAAACTTCATGTAATACTGTACTTGTTAATTCGACACAAATTTTACGAACTATGTTGTTTAAACATTTTATAGCTATGTTACTAATCAATTTTTTCCCAAAACGTTGTTCATTCCAAGCTACAAATGTACATGTTCTTAGGATATGAACATACGTTATGATTCATCAAGTACTTTCAAGCTTTATATGTTACACTTAAAATTTAAATATTTTATTCAATGCACCACAGCGTAGCCTTCATAAAAAGTTTATATATCTGCAATTTCTGTAGTATGAGTAGATCGTATCGCATAATAATAGTTTCGTAGTAATCGGCAGCCGTACAAAAACAATCTTTTTTAAGCTGCATTCCTTCACAATGTACGCAACAATACTTGGGTAATATACGCGACACGACTACAGTTATTATTGTTCAGAATAGTTACTACATTACTATTGCTCCATTCAAAAGTATAACAACGTATGCTATTAGTTATCCATGAAAAAGTACAAGGGCAGATGCGGAGACTCTCATCAGAGGGCCAGTTGTAAAAACATAGACTTAATAATTTGCATTCATATGAAGTTTATTGTTTTTAGTTGATGTTTATACTCCCAATACTATAAATTATTATAACAGCAATCATTCGACCGTTTCCTTAATTTTTATGATTTTAATTGCAACCGATAACAGAGGGAATTTAAGTCTATTGGGTTATCAAAATTTTAAGCACCCGGAGGGGGGCAACTTTCATCGTAGAATCCACCGTACAAAAATATCAAATTATATTAATGTAATGAAGGAAACATTCACCATCATTAAGAGATACATTTATTATAAACATGGGTGCTTCATTTGTCCGATTATAGTTAAAAATATTAAAGTAACTTACAATAATCAGAAATAGTAGGTCTAGTGTGACAAAGATGTTTTTTTTCTTCATCCTCACTATCCATTATGTTAACGCTTCGGAAATGTAACTGCTATTTTCAGAAGTTATTGTTGTGGAAATTTCGTTAAAATCTATAATCATTACAAACAAAATCAATAATTTCGCTTCTACGACAATGAATCAATACCATGATAAAAAAATATTGCAAGCACAAATAAAAAATTCATTGCTTTGCGCCCTTAAAGCAACTTATTTCTTGTATGCCTTCAACGTTATTTTTTTCATAGTTTTCATGACTGTGCTATTGATAATATATTTAAAAATGCAAAATGAATTATAAAATTTTAATTACACAGTTTCAAGAAATATTACATACAAGACATAATGTGCTGAACAAAAGGTAACTTGTACACATAAACACTGACGTGTTTAATTATGTACTTCTCTATATACTGCTCTCCAAATAGAAGAGAGACAAAATATTTTCTTGTCTCCATTTTTTTTTAACATGCCGTGCGTTCGATAAAAAAAAATTGAGCCATTGTACTGCCGTCGTTGTGATTACAGTACATAGTCTCAAATGTTCAAAACACTTACAGTAAAAGACCTTGTACAGTCGCAAAAGTAATGTTACAAAATATTTCACGAAATTGTTCTAAATAAATTGAAAATAGTACGCTAATCGTCATAATTCCAGAAACAACATAAATATGATAATTTCATGAAACTATTACCTAAGCGTTACCAGACTTTTAATTTATGTTGAATTCATACTTGTAAAAATGACCTCTATACATGAGTTGATAAATTATATAATATGGACTTGAATCAGGTTTTTGTTGCACACAACTTTGTACAGCATACTGATACAATCATAATTAATTTTTCAATTAAAAAATAAGAAGACAGGTGAAAATTAATAAAAATATTTTAAATATTAAAGAATTTGTGAAATTATCTACTTCGATTCAGATACACAAGATACTACTAAAGGTTGCATCCTACTGTTTGGGATAGCTAACTGCTACACAACCTATTCCATACTCTACACTAACAATTTCAATCTTTAAACTTACAATATTTTTATATATTGAAAGAAGACCGTAATATGGTAAAATAAATAATTTGTGAAATAAAGAACAACAAACATCTTAGCATAATTGAAGAATAACAAAATATTTTTCAAAAATCTTCACATATTTTTTTAGAATACATTTATGACATACTGTTCAAGAAAGGCCAATCACTAGGCTGTCCTGTGATTACAATTATATGCATAAATGATTGTTGTTGACCAGTGCCAATCGTTATTTACATTACCATAAATCTAAACACTCGTTATGGTAATGATTATAGATTTCTATAAAAATTATTACTTAAATTTTCTGTTATAAAAATTACATATGTATAGAGTAATCCACAACGATATGCAAATTTAACGACATTAATACATTTAAATCTACAAAACCAACTTGATGATAAAATGCAGTGCTTAACGTTCTATACAAACGGCAAGCAACTAATGTTAACAGAGTTTTAATACTATTTACAACAGATTCGATGTCCTCATACATTTAAAACTATCATACCTTGTCACGTACAAAATAAATATGCACTTATATACAACATCATGATAATCGAGAGAATAATAAAGTAAGAAACGTTGAATGGATACTGAAAGCTGTAAAGGTCAAAAGAGTTTTCTAACATTTTGCAAAAGATACGGTAAACGTATTTATTGAAAAGTGTCAGTGCTCCGTCATCTGGCGATTACCTCGAAGCTTATGAAAGACATCAAGAGAATCCACACATACGCAGCCACAACTGTTTGACCTTCACGTATTCTCTGAGTCCATTTTTCATTGCTGTACTTTAATTTCCTGATGCGGTTACGTGCCACCGATACAAGAGATTTTTATCGATAAAAACGTGTTGAATAATTTATTCCCATACTTTTAACGACAATCGATTAAGTTCTGTTGTCACTTCCAACCCTTTACCGTAGAATATAAAAAAAAAAATAAACAAAAATTATTTTTTTACGTAATACTACACCTTGGTCCACGCAGTCCTATGGTTACAAATCTCAATGCATAGTAAGTGACGAAACATTGAATGAATACTGAAAGCTGTAAAGGTCAAAAGAGTTTTCTAACATTTTGCAATAGATACGATAAACGTACTTATTGAAAAGTGTCAGTACTCCGTCATCTGGCGAATACCTCGAAGCTTATGAAAGACATCAAGAGAATCCGCACATACGCAGCCATAACTATTTGACCTTTACGTATTCTCTGAGTCCAATTTTTGTTGTTGTACTTTACTTTTCTGATGTGGTTACGTGACACAGATACATAATATTCGAACAAATAAAGAATCATGAAGAAGATTTTACATAGATAAGGAAAGTTCAAAGTAAGTCCATGGTATTACGTGCTGCCAGGCTGACCAGTCAAGACTGTGCACTTTCATCGAATCTTCCGATGATTTAAAAAACACTGCCTACTGCCTACGCTGATGACATCTCTAACGTTACGCTCGCATTTGTCACATACGCTCAGACGCTCACTCTTAGTCGCGTATTCAATACCCACAATACATGTATATCCAAAATGATAAGAAAAAACATCTTGTTGTACCGCTTTACCTTCCATAGGGTAGTATTACATGCTTGTGAATGTTGCTTTTGGACGTTCATGTCACAAAGGTTTTTTTGATGGATATTATTGAAACGTCGTTTGCATATTCATTGTAGCATCAACAATACTCATAAAGTATGCAGATCAATGGTCTGTCCCGTTTTCGTACGTTTAATTTAAAAAGTATCACAATGGAACATGCCAACTTAAGAAAGAATCACGTAAAGTTGTATTTATTAGGAAATGATCTTTAGAAATCATAGATAAACATATTGAATTTTTAAATGGATCCACAAGTTGGTATTTCAATACAATGAGAATAAAGGGATCAAGTATACGTGATAGCGTACATGTAGGTATATTCTTATCAACAAAATAGTTGTCAGCGTTGCTGCATATTTGCGCTCTTCTCACCACTGTGATCTTTGTCCCCGCTAACCGTGGTGAACGTTCTTAAGTCAGAAAATCACCTTAGTACGAATAAAAAAATTGTGAAAGAATAAAATGTCACTAACTTTAATTTATGTGGTCATAGGCGTACCTTGTGTGAATAAAACATTAATGGAATAAAGATAAAGAAAATGTAAAAATGCTTGAAAAATTTTAAAAAATTTCGAAATACTGATGATAATAAATACATGTATTAATAAATGTACATAACAGTTGCTGCTAAAAAATATTATTTGCAAGTTTAAAAGAAATAATAATAAAATGACATAAAAAAAACACAAATTGTGAATTAAATAAATAATTTATTAATCGATGCAGTTTATAATTAAGCCAAATTAATTCATGTTGTCATGTACGACTTTTCAATAGGCAGTATATATAGTGTGAAAGACAGCGCCACAGGCAAGGTGATACTTGCGTGCCCTGTAGTCAGTACAGTGTAAGCCACCGTGCCTTCCACACCTCTCGTCGGTTCTAGCTTCATTGTCTTTGTCTGATAAGTTGGTTGTAAGTCTGTAAAGTCTGTAAATTGTATCTGTTGTGTTCTACGTCGGTCGGCAAGTTTATTAAATAAACCTTTTGTCTAACTTGTAATACTCGTTTTATTATTTCGCGCACCCCCTTTACTCACACCTCTTCAGGTTACGGGCCCCAGACTCGCTTCCACCGCGCGTGATCTTTGTTTGTGTGGGTGAGAGTGATAAAAGGGAGGATGGCGGAAAGGGCTGAAACAGCAAAGGATGGACAAGAGAGTCTGATCGAGGAAGCGGCCGAGAGCGTGACCCCTGGTGACCAGGCTGAGTCCGTTGTCGACCAGGCGTTGTCGACGCCGGTCGAGGATAGGGGAGAAACTTTGGAAGCCGGAACCGAGATCAGCGGTAGGTCAACACTTTGTTTTTTTTTTAATGATGCCTAGGTTGGACGCTACGACGTCAAATAAAAAGGGGTTTTCTTGTGCATTCTGAGAAATGCGCGGGATTCCAAGAAACACGTGGCGTCGGTAGCGCGACACGCACTTGCAAGAGCGGGGTGGATCGAGAGGGGGACAACATATTGCGGCTGAGGAGAGAGTTCGGTCTCTCTCTCTCCCTCTCGGGATGACGCGAGGCTTTTTGACTGAAAATATATTACGATGCCGTTTGTGTTTTGTTTTCGTGCTTTCTCGCGTCTCTTGTTCTTGTCGCCTCGACTGTTGTGTGCGCGTTACAATATAAATGTCTGAACTGGGAAAGTTTGAACGTGTGTCGGCAGAAAATAATATATGTCCTTTCCTCGTTCTTTTAATTAATTAAACTCTAGGCAATAAATATTCAAGGCGGTTTTTAGATTTAGTCAGAAAAGGCTGATATTTTAAAAGTTTACATTTTCTTTTAGACGAGCAAACTATCGATGCTCTGTCGAGAATATGTCGGGGAATTTCATCCCAAGTCAAGTCAGAGGGACAACAACAAGCTGCTATCTTGTTGGTGGATAAAAGGGGAATAATGGCTTGTGTCGGGCAAAGGGATATTCCCGCCAAAGGTGTGTAAACGAAATTATTTTCCCTGTGACTCGCACAGTCACGTTAGACTTGTGTTCGGTCGCGCGCGGCTGTGTGAGTGCCCAGCGTGCAATCGTGCTTTGTGTTCGAGCACGAGAACACGCTTCGGGCCACGTTGACTAGATTCGGCTTGTGTTCGGTCGATTTCTAGTTGACTCCCTGAAAACAATGTCCATCTTTCGTTTAAGATTACCTGATCGGTGACGATTACAAATACATCGTTAAATTTCTTTGTAAAAAGGGAGGCAAAGTGACGTTGCCAGTAAATCTATTCAGGGAAGACGGGGAATGCGAGGAACCTGCTCGTGATAAACCCGGGTTATTTGAAAAGTCGGTCGATTTGTTTAAAATGTCAGATGAGAAAAAGTCCGAAATGTCAGAAGTCCGAAACCTTGATGAGATAAATGTAGTCAGTGAAAATCTTTGGCAGAAATTAGGCGGAAATGAGTCTGTACACGAAGCAGCCCCCTCTTCCCCGTCGCGCACACCGGAAAATACTCTACTTAAAATAAAGAAAGTGCAAACCATTGAAAACAAATATAAATGGATAAACGTCAGCAAAACAAAGTTGCATATGGCAGATAAACAGAAAAATGAAAATTTTTCAGAAAACATCATGCTGGCCAGGTTTGACTCAATGATGGCCGCGATAAGTCAGATGATCGAAAGGCAGGAGAAAGCAAACGAGGAGGCAAGGAAGGCAGAGGAAGAACGGGCAAGGAAGGCAGAGGAAGAAAGGCAGGAAGCTGAGAGAACATGGGTGGAGATAATTCTGGTCATGCGCAATTTTGACCAGAGATTGTCCCGGTTGGGCGAGCGGGTGAACAGGGTCGAGTCATCCGAGGCCCAA
Organism: Copidosoma floridanum; assembly: GCF_036245765.1. Classification (NCBI taxonomy): domain Eukaryota; kingdom Metazoa; phylum Arthropoda; class Insecta; order Hymenoptera; family Encyrtidae; genus Copidosoma; species Copidosoma floridanum. The sequence continues at coordinate 10,323,248 of NW_028321891.1, read as the reverse complement.
TCGTCAACCGGGGCACCCCTGCAGTCATCAACTCCTCGCAACGACAGAAGACGGGTGAGTCTGCAAGACAAATTGAAAACGTTCTTGAATGTCACAAAAAATGAAAATTTGTCAAAAGGCAGCGCGGAACTTCTCGCGACAACCATCAGTCAAATACATAAATTCGGCCGTGATACTCAACACATATACAATTACCATCTGTCTAAAAATATGAAGTTCGAAGTTTTTCTCGAAAAATTTAAGTCTGAACTCCGGTCTAAAGGATTATTATATGTCATTGATTCTTCGATTAAAAATACGGAATTTACTTACGAAGACATGATCAAAGAAGACAAATTAAAGGTCAGAGATATTTTATTAAGTAGAGTAACAGAAAAATATCATTTAAGAACTTTTCGTCTGCAAGATCCGGTTGTAATATTAAAAAGTCTGAAAGAACTTAAGAAGGGGGAGACGCCTCTTACAACGGCCGCGATTCGTAAAGAATTGCATGAAATCAAATTTTACAAAGGGAAAGAATCGGTTGCCAAATTCATAGAAAAACTTAAGGAACTGGTCAGAAATTATGAGACTATAAGTACGTCTGGTCCCTTTTCTGAAGAAGAAAAGCGAGATGCCTTTTATACTGCCGTAATCGGATCGGTACCTAGCGTGCAGGTGACAGACTTCACGCTTAAAATGCAAAGCAGAGATGGAAAGGGTATGACATATGAAAACCTCATGTCGTACATGTTAAAGGTCGAGTCAGAAGGCCTAGCAGAAGCCACTGGAGGTCACCTCACGAGGGCAGCTTTGACTGTTTCTTGGCCCCAGGACCGTCTCCGTTGCTTCAACTGTGATGACTGGGACCATATGGCTGACAAGTGTCCGAAGGCAGGTACCGGACTCAAGAAGTGTTACACGTGTGGCACGTTCGTGTATGACATCCCAGCTCACAAGAGAAGCAGCCCGAGATGTGGTGAGCAAAATAAGTCTAATTCATGGGATTTTAAAAGGCAGGGCCGTGGAAGTCGAGGGAATCGAGGTGGCCGCGGCGGTGGCCGTGGCAATGGCCGAGGCCGCTCCAATTCCCGAAACTTCGGGCAGAAAAGCGACTCTAGCAACGTCAGGGACGAAAAAGATCCCAAAAGGCATAAAGTTTCTGACCAGGGCCGGGAGACAAATGGAAGACGAGATGCTTCAGGGTTAAATAAAGGTGAGTCTCTGACGTTGATCGAGCCCCCCAATACTCTGTTTTCAAACTCTGCAGGTTGGGTAAATAATTCAGAATCGGATGGAGAAAATAAAATTAAATTTGTCGCTGATTCGGGAGCTACTGATCATTTTGCAAAGTCAGAAAAATTATTTACAAATATTGACAGAAGCAAAATTGGTAAAATAAAATGTGCAAACTCAGACTCATCCGCAGACTTGAAAACGAAGGGAGTGGAAAATTTGCTGCTTAAAAATTGCAATAACGACGTTGAGTTGCAGGGAGTGGTGTGTGCTCGCGACTTGATCGGGAATTTATTGTCGCTGCGGAAATTTTCTGATATGGGCTTGTCAATCTATTTAGATGACAAGAAGATTAGTATTTTCGATCCTAATACTGAAAATGTCTGGATATCGGGAATATATGAAAAACCCTATTGGATGGTTGAATTTGTTAAGTCGGACAACAAAAGAATGAAAGCCTTGACGGCTGAGTCAAAAGCACACACTATTCCTGAAAATTCAACTATAGATATAAAATTAAATAATAAGTCGGAAAATTCAGACAGCTCGGTCGGTAAGTTAAATAATGACAGTTTTGGAGATGTATTTTTAATAAATGACAGAAATTTTCATGAAGTCGGAAAAGTCCTACCCGAAGAAATAAAAGACATTCAAAGTCCGTTTAGCGAAGATTATAAAAAATTCAAAGATAACAACGGGGCCATGCTGTGGCATGTCAGACTGGGCCATGCTTCGTTGGGGTATCTAAGGGAACTGCAGAAAAACTATCCGGAAGTAAAAAGTCTGAAAGAAGCCGTATTTGATGATGTGATTAAGACTTGTGATGTGTGTTTAACAACAAAATCCCAAAAACTGCCTTTCCCTTCGGTACGCGAACGAGCATCCCAACGTCTGCAAATAATTCATTCAGATACAATGGGAATTATTAATCCACCCTCTTACCCAAAAAGATACAGATTTATTTCGGTATTTATTGATGATTATTCCAAATTTGCAATTGCTTACCCGATGAAAAACAAAAGTGATACGGGTGAATGTTTGGACAATTTTGTTAAAGGCTGTAGAAATCTTCTCGGGTTTGATGATAAAGTGTGTTATCTGAGGTCTGATCAGGGTACTGAGTACACGGGAGGCTCCGTGCGAAAAATATTGAATGACCTTGGAGCTGAACTCCAACTGAGTTGTCCGGATACCTCTGAACATAATGGCACGTCAGGAAGGCTGAACAAAACAATTCAAATGAAAGTCCGAGCTCTGATATGTGATTCGGGACTCCCGGAAAACATGTGGGACTTGGCACTAAACGCAGCTGTATTTGCGTACAATCGTACTCCGCATCGCTCAAATAACATGGAAATCCCTTTAATGAAGCTGGCTCCGAATAAAAGGACAGACCTAAGTCAGATGAAAAGATTCGGCTGCATCGCGTATTTGAGACTTCAGAGAAACACTAAAACTAAATTCCATGCAAAAGGGAAACGAGCGATTATGGTAGGATACACGCCGACAGGGTATCGTCTGCTTTGTCCGGACGAAGGAACGTTTTATGAAAGTCGGGACGTCAGATTCAACGAGCGTTTTGTGTATGGAGACGTTTTTGGTAAAAATTCAATTAAAAACTGGGAAAATGTGACTGTAAATATTAAATTAGACAAGTGGTTCTTAAAATTTGAAAAGGAAAGAGAAGAGACAGTGTCATCGGAGGAAGCGCCCCCGGTGGTACAACGGAAAAGAGGAAGGCTGAAAAGACTGATAGAAACAATGGAGGCCAACTTGGTCCAAGAAAGTCGTGTAAAGGACGTCAGCTTTGCGGGCTTAGCTTTCGGGGAAGAATTAACAAAAGACCTAACTTTTAAGAACGGTGATACTGAAACGTCAGGAAATAATGCCATTTATGCGGAAGATCTAGTTTACCACTCTTTGCTGGCAGAAATAAATAAAGATCCAGCTTCATATAAAGAAGCAATGAAGGCTGTGGATAAAGAAGGCTAGAATCAAGCCATCCAAGAAGAACTTGACTCAATGGCAAAGAATCAAGTCTGGAAGTTGGTGAACAGACCTGCAGGACTGGTAAATGGTAAACGTCCGAATATCATCGATTCCCGATGGGTTCTTAAGAAAAAGGGTGATGCTCAAGGATGTGAGAAACACAAAGCACAGCTGGTAATACGGGGTTTAAAAAATAAAAATGAGTATGATTTTACGGAGACTTATGCCCTAGTGTCAAGACTGACTTTAATAAGGACTGCTTTGGCTGTAATCAATAAATTAAATTTAGATACATGTCAGCTTGACGTTAAAACGGCATTTTTAAATGGTAACCTTGACGACGAGATATATATGGAGTTACCAGAAGGTTTGGTCAGTTCCGATCTGGAAAAACAAAGTAAGGTATGTAAGCTTCAGAGAGCCCTCTACGGCCTTAAAGTCAGTCCGAAAAAATGGCATGAAAGATTCTCTGAGGCAGCAACGAAAATAGGTCTAAGATCTCAAATCTTGGAACCTTGCCTATTTACTTGGCATGAGGCAGATAAAATCCTGATATTGGTTCTCTATGTTGATGACATGCTTATAGCAAGTAATGATTCTGGCAAATTAAAGACTGTGAAGTAAAGACTACAAAGTGAGTTTGAAATGACTGTCCTAGGAGAAGTTAAATTGTTTTTAGGCATTGAAGTCAGAAGAGACAGAGAAAACCAAGTTTTAACTTTAACTCAGACCAATTACATAAATAAAATACTTAAAAAGTTTAGGTTTGATGATTCTAAGCCAGTGAAAACTCCTATGGTCACAGGTCACGTGTTAAATCAACAAATAAAACAAAGAGAGCAATCAGAAAGGCAGATTGACTTGAATGAGTCCAGATCGACCGAAAGTGTTCCCTACCGGGAGGCTGTTGGGAGCTTATTATATGCTGCCAATACTGTACGGCCGGATATAAGTTATACAGTGAATGTGCTGAGCAGACATCAAATTAGTCCGACTGACGAAGACTGGAATATGGTTAAAAGAGTGTTTCGGTATCTGGCAGGGACCAAATCTTATGGTCTAAGATATTGTGGAAGTCAGCAAGGGCTGGAAGCATTCTCCGATGCCAGTTTTGGCGATTGTAAAGGGTCTCTAACCACAAGTGGTTACGTGATTAAAATCTTTGGAGACTCAGTGGCATGGAGAACTCACAAACAAACGTATGTGTCTTTGTCAACATGTCAGGCAGAGTATGTGTCACTGAGTGAAGCATGTAGAGAACTAATGGCAGTTAATAATTCGATTAAAATCATACTGAATAATACTTTGTGTCTGGCAGATCTATGGTGCGACAATAAGGCAGCTGAGCAAAATGCTAAAATTATAGGCAGTGGTCAATTAAGACATATGACAGAAATTCATGAGAATTATGTTAAAGACTGTGTAAATTATGGTAGAGTAAACGTCAGATGGCTGAATACTAAAGAACAGATGGCCGATATATTCACAAAACCTCTACCGATCGAGCTCCATGAACAATTTGCTAGCAAAATCGCGAACAGCTTTTGCGACTCTGACTGGTAACTAATAAGTTGTCTCTGTTTCAGATAGGCGATAAAGGAGCCATGGACCGACTCATGGACTACTTGGGTGCATTCCCAGAGCCATGGAGCCGAGTCAAGAACACACATTTATTCATCGATTTATCTGTTTTAAATTATAATTTTTGTCTAATATACTTAGCTATCTTAAGTCGGGAGGAAGTGTTAGCATGTACGACTTTTCAATAGGCAGTATATATAGTGTGAAAGACAGCGCCACAGGCAAGGTGATACTTGCGGGCCCTGTAGTCAGTACAGTGTAAGCCACCGTGCCTTCCACACCTCTCGTCGGTTCTAGCTTCCTTGTCTTTGTCTGATAAGTCGGTTGTAAGTCTATAAAGTCTGTAAATTGTATCTGTTGTGTTCTAAGTCAGTCGGCAGTTTTATTAAATAAACCTTTTGTCTAACTTGTAATACTCGTTTTATTATTTCGCGCACCCCCTTTACTCACACCTCTTCAATTCATAATCAGTAAATACATATTTTTGTTAAAAAATAGTTATTAACCGCACTATAAGTAGAAAAAACAGACTTTTTTTATGTCAGGATTGCTCTTAGCAAAGTGGGTAAGGTACTTGACACGTGTTAATGAGATCGGGGGGTTCAATTCGCGAGGAAAGTATTTTTTTTCAGGTGTTTTAGGTGAATTAGTCAAAGAATAAGAAAATATGAAATAATAAGAAAAAAATAATGAAAATATCAAATGTATGGTGCTGTATGTTATGGACGAAAAGGGACTGGCGCAAGACATAGTGGCGTGGTGCGGAGAGGTGTAGAAGGTACTACTGGTATAGCATGATGACACGGCGCGGCGTAGAGGGGAGTGACAGAATGGGGTAAGGGGAAAGATAAAATGATAAATATCAGCTAATTAGTCTACCCCCCCCCAAAGGGAATAGTCAGATTTAAGAAAAATAGATTTTTTACAGTGAGGGAGGTGCTTTTAGTACTTACATGGACCGTTTGTGAGTTATTAAGACTACAAGTTTAGAATAATCTACTTGTGTAGATAAATAATATGTAACTAAGGTAACGTTTCGTTTTTTGGTCAAAATTTTTATTACAAAATTACTCGGGTATAAATTGAACTTTTTAAATCAGGCGTCTGGCCGTTCTTTGTTCATTTTAGACCGATTAAGCAGGACCAGCGAAAACCAGATCGTAATAAAGGGATAATAAATTAGGTTATTTTTACAGTGTAAATTATTAGATAAACTAATTATAAACTACAAATTCAGAATCACTCAATGCGCTGTAACAGCCGAATTTATTTAACAAAAACGTTTTTTATGATAGTTCAATATCTTATGTATTTTAAGTACTTTTTTTGTTGTTGCGGACATGGTGAAGAAATTTTTTTTTTTGACTCACATTTACCATATAATTACAAAGTCAGTGCCACAACGGTACTATTTCCCCTTACATTTTCTTTTCCCTCTCTACGTCTGCTAGTTTGATTTATTCTTGTACTACTCATAAAGGATAGTCAATACCAGTTACGATTGTAGTTTACAGCTACAAATTATATCGCTTATTTAATGTACTCATGCTATATTAATTGCACACTTAAAGAATTAAGACCCTTCCAATGATGTTATAGCCGTTTTTGCTCTACACTTTTATTACGTCATGCAGTTAAATTACGTAACTAAGTTTAAAAAAATTAATATATTTTTAATAGTAACGTGTAGTGGATTAATATTATACATTAGATCAGTTTATTACGAATTTTTCATTTTTAAACGTTATGACGAAAAAAAAAAATCATTACGTCGAAACCTTACGACACGTAGAAACACATGTTTTTATTATTATGTACTTCCTATCATACTGCCTCTCACGTACAAACACACGAGTGATATTTAATGGAAAAACACTAAAAAATTGTAATTGTATTACCAAAACAATACAGCATCTGATTAAAAGTTAAATTAAAACGTATTGTTCAAATACACCTACACGTTACATTTAATGAATATTAAAATTTTACGTTGAAAACTAATGTGAAGCAAATTAAGTATCTTTCATATTTTACGACACTTACTAAATTACCTACTGAAAGGTATTTTTCATGTGTGTTACAAATAAATTGTTTGCACGAAAAATAAGTAAATATATACATTACTTTTAACGACTTAAAATTTATTAAACATTGCAGTAGAGACTGAGTAATCAAACATTACCTTTTCGGGCCACAGCAGCAAGCACGTTATGCAGACTCCAAATTTTTGGCAGTTTCTAGGAAAAACATTACAGTTACGTTTTTTTTTTATAATTTTTAGATAGAATCAACAACTGTAGTGTTGATTTCTTATGTGAAGTCATATCAATTACAGCATTAATTATGTATCAGCAAATTATGATTTTGCTCACATGCATCGTAATTAACGATTCTACATACAGTTTTTATAATATTGAGTGTTTACCTATTTTCATTTTTCTATTATTAGCCCTCTGACGTTTGTTAACATTTTTTCTCTTTTTTCCCGCAATTTGTCCATTTCCTACAAGCATTAATACGAAGTAACGTATATTTTTAGAGTATGGAATCAAAAACAAATCAAACAAAGATGTATCACCTTCAGCTAGTATCTTATTTAATTGTGAACATATTTTTGAGTTAGGGACGAACACTTTATTGCTTAAAACCTTTGGTCCACTTCCTATAACATTATGTTTGTATATACTATAACAGTCACTAATCATAATACAACGTATTACAGTAAAGGTATTCAGTATATCCATGGAGCTCTACCTTACCAACTAACTAATTTGGGTCAAGTTTAATTACTAATTTATCGTACATTTACTTTTATGTAAATCAACGAGAAGGGACACACTGCTAATAATTCAATTCACATGCACTTATGATTTTTATAGTATCTGTAAAAATTTCAGTTTATTTGGTGTGCTACTTGTCATGAAAAATGATTTTCCGATTCAATGTTGGAGTCGAACATTTTTTCGAGAACACGGAAAATCATTTTTTCCTTTGTACTCCTTACCGATGACAATATACTTCGGCTTGATGAATGAATTGAAATATTAGCTGTGTGTCCCTTCTCTTTGTTCTACATAAGAGTGAATGTATAATTAATTAGCAATTTAATTTCACCTAAATTAGTTAGTCGGTAAGATAGATCTCTATGGATATACTGAATACCCTCAAATACTATTTTATATACTTACTTTGGTGACAGAAACAGACAAATTTTTCATATCTACTTCTATATATTGGGAAACAACAACCTTAAATCATTATTTCATATTTTACTTACGTCCATGTACTTCTGGCCATAGCTGTTCTTTTTCTGCCTGAGAGACATCGCCAATTGTAAGTGGTACGTTTGTGGCAGAATCACGTGTAATTCTTTCTTTGATGTCTCCTTTCAGTAAAGACACAGCATTAATAAATCGCTCATTCGTTATATTTCCTTGTTGTAAAAGCCTCCATTCTAACAAATAAAACAGTTATATGTACATATATGCATATGTGGGTTATTCTGCATCAAGTAACAGGGGTTCAACTCTATTTTTCATCGATACGCGAGTGGTACTCGTGAGTTTTAAAAGACAAATTCTCTTTTCTAGGCACTGTTTCTTAAACGAGTTAGAGTGAAAAACAAATTTATTACGAAAGTCTTCAAAAAAATATACTGTGTTTGTTTTCAATATGTTAACAACATATTAAAATTCCAGGACTCGTAGCGTCACAGTTTTTGAAAAAAAAATTGCAAACTTAGGATCTTGTACACCAGCTCTTATGTGAACATCGTCACAACATTTACAATGTCACCAATAACTCGGAAAATATTTTTACAAATCTTTTAAAAAACTAGTATGGTATACAGAAAACGCGAAGCTTGATTGACGATTTTCTACCGATGTCAGTTACGTTACTGTAGGGTGCTTTAGACCGATTAAAAGTAAAATAATGTAATCATTGAGTAATTCCAATAAGGCTTCACTCAAGCTTAATCAAAGGCTTATGCCTTTGAAAGCCACCATGAAAAAAATTTAATATTACAAAAAATGAACTTAAAACATTATACTGCTTCATACACTTATTCAACAGTTATGAACGATTAAAAATAAGTACCATACAGGTATAGACTGTTTGTTGGTAGCAATGACACTATTTCATAACATCAGTAGGTTTTTAACAACGTTTCAAAAAAAAGTATGCTATATAATTTAATTACGAGAATATGATCAAAAATAAATAACTCGAAAACCATGTTATCTGCATTAACAATTTCATTTATGTAATTGCGTTAAATAAGTTCAAGTACTTTCTAATTTTTTCATCACTTATGTGGCAAAACCCGTTTTACTGCTAGTAGTACTATTAAAACCAAAAAATTGATACATCCAAATTCCAATATTAATTCTTGTTATGTCAAGTTAAGCTACGAATTAGCAGCAACATAAGTAATATTTGTACAGGACCCCTGACTAAATTTAGTCCCTAACGCATGATAATTCTGTTATTATGTATATGTTCTACTATAATGGCTGTACTGTTAATTTACAGAAGTATTGATTAAAAATCTAGTTTACTAACATTAGTTGATGTGGATTAGTTAATCTCTGACTGTTGTGTATTCTGAGTGGAGACGCTCAATGGTCGAAGTTCAAATAAAGCTTTCGCCCGTAGGCCTTGCCATATATGTGTATAATGATATGAAAAGTAGGTTTTTGTTATTAAAATATTAACGCTGAAGCAGTTCTTGTTGTTTGTGCATAGTTTGGAACCGGAGTAACTTGAAAATGATTTTACCGCGGTCCAAACGTTCTACCTACAATGTCATTGTCAGCAGAGCTTTTTTTAAGGCCACTAAAAGATACAATGATGATTAATAATAAAAAAAAAGTATTCGATCATTAACAAAAAAAAGTATGTTCAGCAACTGCTGCGTTTATGGCAGTTTGATTTTGTTTATTGAAGTATAATTTTTTGACAGTAGTACTTGACAAATGTCCTGTAGAACGAGATGCTAGGCTTCAGGGATCATTTTAAATCAGCAATTTGTTTGTTTACAAAAAATTGTTGAAAAATAGAAACAAATTATTATAAATAATTTTTAACCGCATAATTATGGGTAAAATGTATATGGACATCGATAAATAATTATTAAACATAATATATTGCTCAAAAACATTAGTTTGTTCGAAGCGTGCTGCGTAAGCTCTTAGTTTTTAGTTTTTCTGAAAGTAAGATTTTGTTGTAATAGCATGAAACATACTGTACATCTTGAAACTCGAAATATCATGGCAATTACAGAATCACGATAGCATTTTTTTAAATATTTTTGTTGTAAATCACAGAAGGGTGACATCTTCTGACAGTAATAAAATGTGGGAAAAATTAACTTATCAGAAGAACAACATAAAAATTGAGGATTATATTCTTAAGAGTACCCTGCATCGCCTTTAATTTTTTAAAGTTTTAGTATGCATCATTTTCTAACATAAATAAACGTTAAAGTCAAGCTTTTTTAAATCCATCCTTATATGAGCTCACCTCAATTTTTTGTTTATATGGACAAAAAACTTGCAAAAATACTGCGGTATGGAGGAGAATTATGTTTATCGCTAAATTGTTATTTCTAAATTCGGTACGCTAAATTTTTAGTGTATTATTACATATTTCAAACATAACCAGTATACAACGCAAACAGAGTATTCAGTTCGTTGGATGAGGGTTTAAGTGCGTGGTAAAAGAGGTTTTGCGGTACGGGTCTCCAATTACCTATACCACGACCCTCCTGACCATCCTTAAAGACGTGACCTAGTTAATATATTTTTTGGTCGGTAAATACATTACCGATACCTTGAATACAATGGATGAGCATAGTAGAATACTAATGAAATGTGTGATTTGTAAAGGAATTTAAACGAATTTTAATGTTCAAATCTATAAAAAATTAGTGTCAGACGAGTTACAACTTTACACGATTACTTCTTAAATAGTTGTTTATTAATTACGTAAGTTTCGTTGACATGTATTACTTCTAAATCGTAATTTTTTATAATGATTTGGTTGCCGTACCAGACGAGTCAATGACAAACACGATTTTTCATCGCGATATTTCTCAATATGTAATGTTATAAGACACGTTAAAAAAAATGTGGACTCAGAATCGTATAAATATTCCCATTCTCAATTCTTAAAAATACTGTTATTATTTAATATAAGTAGGCAACGTCCTTAAATTAAAGATTATATAACTAGGTTCAAAGCATAATAAACTTAAAAGCACGTACGTGCAAGCTCGGTCGTAGTGGGATGCTTTTTAAAGTCACGGGACATCACGCTGTTTAAAGACTCGGAGTTGTCTTTAGTCCGCACATCACACCCATAAACACTCCAGTTTATGGGTTTAACGATTTTAATCCAACAATTTTTAATCCGTTGTATAACACCTTGCAATATGAGTGCAACATCAGGATCCATGTCCAAGACCTGATGTTTAAAATCTAAACATCTGACGTCTAAGTAGATAAGCTATGGCGATTCCGGCCCAGGTGGGCTCGAGTCGCCAGGCGATTTCGGCCCACTCCCTCTCCGCGGCGATGGGCCCCTCTTTTCGGGTGGAGTGGTCCCTGCTGCAGCCAATGGGCGAGCAGGAGCTGTGGCTTCCTCGCATTCCTTGTGCGTGCGCTGCTTGAGGTTGCGTGCGCCAGCTGCAGTGCTGCTTGAGTTTGCGCGCGCTGTTTGAGTTTATGCGCAATGTGCATTAGCGCCTGTAGTGCCGCGTGCGCCAGCTGGTGACGTGCAACGCAGTTTGAGTTTGCGCGCGATGCAATGTGCGTAAGTCGTCTGCAGCGTTGATTTGCGCGCGCTGTTTGAATGTGCGAAACCGTGTGCAGCTTGTGCACGTGGTAGTTATATGGATACAAAACTTTTTTTTTGTGTTAGCGAGCGCGTTGCATGATAATGTAGGATGTGGAGTGGTAGGGAAATAATTGTTAAACATTTTTTGTTTTATTTTTAAAATCAGTTTATATTAAATGAAAAATGTACATGATTTACAAAACGATTTTGTTAAACATGTTGTTCTTAAAATACATAAAAATTTGGCGGAAAAAATTTATCAGTATTATTTATATTATGTGCTTCGCTTAACCAACCACGTCGTAGCCGGTCATCCATGTAGGCTGTTGCTTTTGTCGTTTAAGGCGTTGATATGCTGCATAATATAAATCGCTGTCTTGCTTTGATGACTTAATTGATATGCTAGTCAGAAACCATTGTTTTAATAAATGTGCTTTATGTAGGGCACAAAATAGTTTTTTCTTTTCAAAATGGTTTTGCCCGTGTGTAAGGCATACTTGAGAAGAGACTTTGTCTTCAAAGTCTTTGAAAGTAGGATGCATTTGGGATAAATCGTGAACTTCACGTGTCAGGATTGAACTTATGAACTTAGCTTCATCACTTCCGTAAGTATAAATTCTTTTCAGGTTCTTGGCAATAGTTATTAGATGATACTTTAAGTCATTTAAAGTAACATCACCCTCAAACCATTCGATTCCGTGGACTTCTACCGTCTGGTGATTATTATGCTTTTTTACATCAGACGGTAAATCATTAAAATTGCAAGGTGGCTTGATTATCCAATGGCCAACAACGTTTCCTTGCAAGGAAACCACTGAAACTTCTTTCGGTATGAAGTGTCTGTCAGCATTATAAAAGCCGTGGATACTAATGATGAAATCCATGATGTGTTTTGAAATTGTGAATATTTAAATTAAAAATGATTTTTTCTAATATATTTTTTTATTTGACAAGGCTCTCGTTTTACCGTTGCTGTTACTACTTGTGTCACATGAGTAAAACTGAGTGAATAATAATATACAACCTGTATTTATAACTTTTCTTTATCAGAGCTAGTGACATCGGCCCACCCAACAGCGCTGCGTAAAATTGCGCAATCTCTCTCTCCATGAGCAAGTATGAGATGTAGCTTTCCTTCTCTCTGAGTGCCTGAGCCGCTTTGGTGATTACAATCGGTCAGTTAAATAGCTTAGAAGCACAACTTTACATTTAAAAATTATTTTTACATCTCATTCTTGAATTATAATTTACATATTCTAACAGTTCTTTATTATTGGCAAAAAAATTTTTAATGAGGAAAAACTACTTTATACATCGAACTAAGCACATTTTTTTGATTTAATTTAAAATATATCCAATCCCTTATTGCAGAAACATTTCTGATAGCACATGAAGAGTTAATGTTAAAGGCATGGTATTTGCATGGCAAATAGACTTTGTTAAGTTTTGCAAGCGCTGGACATCCATACTCCTCAATATTAACGACTCTAAAAGTGTAGAAAACATGAATGACTTGCACCTTTATTATATTCTATCATGTGTGTATATACATACTTGCATGTTAGTATTTCTTCCAGGTATTTTTTTTTTTCAAGGCCCTTGACGAAAACCGTTTCCGCGTCAACAAGTTCAGTTTTAAATATATTAAGCGCTCTTTCATAGGAAATGTTTCCGACATTCCAGCTTATACCATGGAAATTGGTTATCAACCAACGATTTTGTTTCTTGTCCGCATAAGATAAATTTTTCCACGCGAAAGGCGGCTTAAGCACTATTACAACTGCCATGGAATCCCTATTTTTCCCAAGTTCGACATATGAAATTTCTTTAAAAAGAAATTTATTACTTGTAGTCTTAAAACCCTGGATATCTACAGTATACTCCATCACTAAAAGAAAAATATACCTTCTTCGGTCGAGGGTATACAAACAAATGAATATAGCGATGAAGTACATTACACTAAATACCCAATAAAGCATCCCGATCCTTTTATGTAAATTAAGCATACCTTTTACCTCAATACATCTAAAATAGATTTTCACTGTATACATTTTATTGACGTGCGTATTATACTTTAAAAATTTATGGCTATGTGCACTTGCTCATAAAATGCAGGTAGCAAGTTTATCGGACTTGGAATATAGTGTGTAATAAATTTTAAGACTCTGTAATCTTTAAAATGCAGTTATGTTTATAATATTTCTTTATTTAAATATGATATATATTTTACAATTTATTTACAATATATTTAACAATTTATTTACGAAATATTTTACAATTTATTTACAATATCAAAATTTTAACTTGCGACTAATTTTTTTTTTTTTAATTTCATTTTCAACTTCTTCCTCAACCCTTTTTCTTTTTAATAAATTTTTAACTTCAACTATTTCCGGAGATGATTCGATTTTCAGCTGCGGAGAAATAAATATGACCGCAACTTCTGGCGAAGAGGTCAAATCGATAATTTGTGACCCTTGTGCTGACTGGAGTGATGTGCTTAAGTCTAGAGGTACTCTTTGTGGTGAAATACTCCCAATTTCCGTTTCGAGAGAGTAAAAACTCTCAGTGTATGAAAGAGTTGGGGAGCCCGGTGATTCATCACCTGAGGAACATGAATCCTCATAATCTGTTGAACAAAATAAAAAAAATTATGTTAAAAAGAAAGAAAGGAAAAAATAAGAAGAAGAAACGTTTAAGAAGATTAGAGAAAAAAATTAAAAGTATTCAAACTCACTTTCTGTCGGCTGTAAAACTATCGATAGATCAAGTGGAGCTGTTTGCTCCGTAATATGCTCTGCTGCTATTGCTGCTTGAAGAGCATAAAAAGCCTCCGTGTACGATGGTGTTGGAGAGATCGGTGATTCTCGAACTATATCGGTTTCACCACCTGAGGGACATGAATCCTCATAATCTGTTGAACAAAATAAAAAAAAATTATGTTAAAAAGAAAGAAAAGAAAAAATAAGAAGAAGAAACGTTTAAGAAGATTAGAGAAAAAAAATTAAAAGTATTCAAACTCACTTTCTGTCGGCTGTAAAACTACGGATAGATCAAGTGGAGCTGTTTGCTCCGTAATATGCTCTGCTGCTATTGCTGCTTGAAGAGCATAAAAAGCCTCCGTGTACGATGGTGTCGGAGAGATTGGTGATTCTCGAACTATATCGGTTTCACCACCTGAGGGACATGAATCCTCATAATCTGTAAAAAAAAAAAAAAAAAAAAAAAAAAAAAAAAAAAAAAAAAAAAAAAAAATTCGAGGAAGAAACGTTTAGGAAAACTAGAGAGAAAATAATTAAAAGTAATGAAACTCACCTTCAAATTTAACATTTTCTACATTGACAATGGTGGTTTCGGTTTTTGCTGGCTGTAAGACTACCGACAGATCAAGTGGAGCTGTTTGCTCTGTAATATATTCTGCTGCTGTGGCTGCTCGAAAATCATCAAAAATCTCAGTGTATGAAGAAGTTGGTGAGGAGATCGGTGACTCTCGAACTACATCGATGACACCGACTGAAGAACACGGTCTCGAATTATAATTTTGAAAACAATCTACGTAGTATCAAACAAAAAAAATTTTTTTTAAATAATGTTAAAAAAAAAAATAAGAAAAAGAAACATTTAAAGAAGAATGGAAAAAGTAATTGTAAGTAATTACTCACCTTCAAATATAAAATTTTCAATGTTGTCGATATTGATTGTAGTTTCAGCCGACTGTAATACAACCGACAGATCCATAGGAACTATTTGCCCCGCAACGCATTCTGCTCGAAGAGCGTTGAAATTCTCCGTAAATGGAGAGATCGGTGATTCCCGAACTTCAATGAATTTTTAAATTATGAATTTTGGATAATAATGAAAAAAAAAGAAAAAAAAAAAAAAAAAAAAAAAAAAAAAACTTACCCGTAACTGCAGAGTTTTCATCATAAGTTAATGAAAGTATTGAGTCTGCCCAAAAATTGTCGTCTATCAGTTGTTCAGGAAATATTTCGTCCAAGATATTAATAACACTAGACGGCATCTCGTTTAAGAAATTCCGAAACTCCAAATCCTCTTCAAGTTCACTTTCACTTGTCGGATAAACTGGTCGCGTTCTAGCCATTGCAATGATAATATGCAACTGTATGGTTCAAAGTGCTATTTCGAAATGATTGAAATCAAGTGCTACTCTGCTTTTCTTAATTTTAGAGCAACTACTCCGATCCAATAAGATAACAGCTGCGTTAGAAAAGGATTTAAGTGCAATACCAAAACAGCAGTTAGAAAAAGATACTAGAGCAACACCCGCCTCCGCAGTCCCCTCCATTTAAAAATGTGCAAAGCATGCGAAACTATGTTTTGTACCTATGGTATGCGCAAAAACCCTCTCCCTTGGTCTCATGCATACAGGTAATTTTCGCATGTATAAATTTTTCCTTCTACGATAGGTTTTTCAAATTTTAGAATAGCCAATCAGAAATAACTTACGCCCTCCTTCACCCTTCTACACACATTTTCATGCATTTTCCGGAGGATTTAAGAACTGCTCTTGACCTTAATTTCAAATCACACCTAGTGAATCACACAAGGAGTCAGCAACTTGGGAAGTGTTCACCCGACTAGGAATCATCATCCTTAACACAAGAAGGTACTTTTATTTCATAATTTATTAAGCGTTACTCTTTCTCACACTCATCAGTTTTTTTTTATTTATTATTTTTTTATTTTTTTTTATTTTTTTTTTTACATCTTATCAATCGCTTTAGCCGCAGAAATGATTGGCAAAAGTTCTATCTTAACTCTCTCCGCAGCAATGATGTTGAGAGTTCTTTAAATTTTTTTAAATCTTTTTCATTAAAACAACACTTTAACCGCAGAAATGATGGTAAAGATCTGTTCTAACTCTCTCCGCAGAAATGATGTTGAGAGTTTTTAATTTCCTTCCTTCCTCTTGATTTAAATTTAAAAATCTTTTTATTAAAATAGTATAGGTTTTATGAACGTAACATTTTTTTACAGCACAAAAATGGTGAAAAAAACATCAACTGGTGATATCAGAAGGTATAACGAACGACTTTTTCGTCGTGCGATAAATACTTTTGCAAGGGAGTATGAAGAAGAAGAGCAGGCGATTGAACACCATGTGGACCCTGCGAGTCATGAGATATGCACAGAGGAGGATCCCTTAGCAGATGCTGTTTATCATGATCAAGATGCTGCTGCTGCTATGAATCCTCTTGGAGACGTTGCCCAAGAAGCACTTCCCACATTAGATTTTTTTTTTGAAGAAGAAAAAAGTAAGAAAAAAGTTATTATTTTATATTGAATCTTTATATTTTGTAATATTTTCTTAAGAAATATTTTGTTTCTTTTTTCTTAGAAGAAAACACCCTTACAGCGTCTGAAGCTGCATGGGTAGAGGAAGTGTTAGCTGTTGATACGCCCTTAACAGCTTTATCATCGTCGGTTTCGTGGTGGATGGAGCAAAACTGGAGTTTTGAAACGGGACCACAACCAATAAAAGAAGAAGGAGAAGGAGGAGAAGAAGAAAACATCTCGCATACACTGAATCAAACAGTGCCGACAGTAGCAGCAGTAGCAGCCGATTGGGAAAACATTCCAACACATATACCAAGTATGACGATGAATATGGTAAAAGAAGAAAAAGATCTGCTATGGTACGTTGAAAGTTTGAATATTATAACTATAGGAAAAAAAAAAAAAAAAAAAAAAAAAAAAAAAAAAAATTTTTCTATTTTTCAGTGAACAACGACCGCTTACACCACAGCATGAAGATTCTTTACTTGTTGCAGCACGGGTAGTACCGTTAGACAACGAGCTTCTGCCAAACAATCTACAAGAGTGGACTGATGAAGATCGGAATATTTTAACCTTGAGGGTGGAGACAGCTCTTCAAAACCAAAGGCCGAGGGTAATCCAACGAGAAATGAAGAAGATGATAAGCGAACGGATGAAAGAACGTGAAAGAATTTTAAAACAGGAAACCCGGCTTAAAAAAAGAATTGAAAAAGCTGAAGAAAAAAAAAGAGAGGCTATAGAAAAGCTCAAGCAACGGAGTTTAGCTTTAGCCACGAAAAATAGAGCAAGTCGAAAGCGACCTATTAAAGAAAATATTGTACATGATTTTTGTGAGAAAAAAAAAAAAATGGTACAATGCCAAATTCTTCAATTGGCGAAAAAAAAAGAAAAAGTATTAGTAGTAGTAGTAGTAGTAGCAGCAGCAGCAGTAGTAGTAGTAGTAGCAGTAGTTGTGGTAGTTGTAGTAGTTGTAGTAGTAGTAGTGACAGTAGTGATAGTATGAATCCTTAAAATTAAATAAATTTGAATGTAAATTAAAAAAATAAAAAATAAAATAAAATAAAATGAATTTATTCTAAAATGTTGTGATGAGTTTTGTATAAACAACTGTGTACCCCCCCCCCCTTCCCCCTCCATATGCCTACTATTTCCTAAAATTTATTTTATATTAAGATTGGAGCTGCTTCAACAGCTCATTTGCATGTAATCTGTGAGCAAGTAAACTTGCAGTTTTTAGCTATGGCAACAGTTCAATATTTTAAAGATGTGGCTCACCAGCTATGGAAAACATATCAGCAAACTATAAATAGATATGATGCTGCTCATATCCAAATTCAGTTAGATAGTAGTCTTACAGTTCTAAAGGATAGTGATTTTTTTTTTAGTAAAAAAAAAAATGACTTATCAACTTCCGAATTGCAAAAATTTCAATCAGCGATAGCTTTACTAAAAACTTTAATACAACTACTTTATGATCGCTTAGAAATAGTAGAAGCAGCAAAAATATTTATCAATGAGTCTGAAGTTTTTGTATCAGACAGTGATCGTGAAGTTGAGGCAGCAGTTACAGCATTTGAAAATGAACCCGAAGTGTTTGAACCAGAAAATAATATAGAATTCGCGTCAACTAACAAGCTTGAAAATAACTTCATAAAATACGTTCAAGGTGAAGGTATAGCTGCAGGGGCATCTACATCAGCAGTAATACCGTCAACAACAACACTTTCAGATGCTGAGAACAATAAAACAGTAAGTATCGAAGATGTTAATAGTGCTTTCAAAAAACGAATCATGACAGCATTGATTGTTAATTTAAAACATTTAGATTTGAGAAATTTTTTTAAAGATGCAAAGAAGCAGTTTTTTAACCGAATACAACAGTCTCTAAGCAAACATGAAGCACTAAAAGTTAATACAGTGTTGTCATCTGAATATGTTATAGTAAAAGATAACATTGAAAGTGCTGATATAAAATTCTTTAACACAAAGTCACAACCCATTTATCAAACAACTGATTTAGACGATTGGTTTGATAAGAATGTGCAACAGCCAATTGAGCAAAGTATGGATGACTTTGAAGATGCTGGTTCTGGCTGGTTTTTACATTCAATATTAAATTTAGTCATCAACATCAATAAATTGAATCCTATGCGAGGTAGTTCATTTATAGATTTACCAGATTACATTAAAAAAAAAAATGCTTGTGTAAATATTGTTAACACGGACAATCAATGCTTTAAATGGGCTATTTTATCAGCATTGCATCCAGTAAATAAAAATGCAAATCGTGTTTCAAATTATAGAAGATACGAAAACGAGTTAAATTTTAATGATATTGAGTTCCCAGTTACCCCAAAAAAAATTTCTAAATTTGAAAAACAAAATAATGTTTCGGTTAATTTATATTTTTTAAAAAAGAAAGGTAATACTTATAATGTTTGTCCTAGTCATTTATCAGGAAACAAAAAAGAAAATCATGTTAACCTTTTACTTGTTGAAAGTTTTTATATTGATGAGGAGGATGATAATACAATCAATATTGAGAACGATTTAAATACAGAGTATAAATATCATTATGTTTGGATTAAAAATCTGTCACGTTTAATACGCAAACAGTTGTCTGAACATCAACATGCCGCAAACATATGTGATCGATGCCTTCATTACTTTTGGTCTAAAGATAAATTGAAGGCCCATGAAGAAGATTGCAAAAATATGAATAGTTGCAAAATTGTTCTACCTAAAAAAGAGAAGAATGAGCACATACTTGAATTTAAAAATTTTACATACAAGAACCGAGTACCTTTTGTTGTTTATGCGGACTTTGAATGTTTATTGGAATCCGTTGAAAATAAACGTGCGTATCAACATCATGTAGCATACAGTATTGGATGTTATATCAAATGCAGTTATGATGATAGTCAATCAGAGTATAAAAGTTATAGACAAAATGATGTAAATAATGATGAGACACCTGCTAAATGGTTTGTCAATATTCTTTACCTTCTTGCTTTAAAACTGGAAGAATTGTATAAAAATCCGATCAAGATGATTGATTTGACAACAGCAGAAAAGTTCATGTATGATCAAGCTTGTTTATGTCAGATATGTAACCAGCCCTTTAGTTTAGTTGATAAAAAAGTACGAGATCATTGTCATCTGACTGGAAGGTACGCATATTTTGTATTTTTTTATTTTTACTGTGACAGTTATTATTTCATACACCAAACAAAAAAATATTTTTTCTATTGCAGGTTTCGAGGTCCTGCGCATAGCAAGTGTAATATTAATTATCATGATTCACGAATGATACCGATAATTTTTCATAACTTAAGCGGTTATGATTCTCATTTATTTATAAAAGAACTCGCGATGAACTTCCCAGGAAGAGTTCAACTTTTACCTCAGACAAAAGAAAAGTATATTTCTTTTACAAAATATGTTGAAGGAACTGATATTAATCTACGATTCATAGATACCTTTAAATTTATGCCGTCATCTCTCGACAAACTGTCATCATATTTAGATGAAATAAAAATTATCGAAAGTATATTCTCAAATGATAACTACAATATGAATCAAATAAATTTATTAAAAAGGAAAGGCATATTCCCGTATGATTATATATCCTCGTTTGAAAAACTAGAGGAAAAAAAGATACCAACAAAACAAGATTTTTATAGTAGCTTATACGAAGCTCATATTACTGATGAAGAGTATGAGTATGCTAAAAGTATCTGGAATACTTTTAACATTCAAACACTTGGGCAGTATTCAGATTTATACTTGAAGACTGATGTGCTACTACTTGCCGAAGTTTTCGAAAATTTTCGAAACAATTGTCTCGAAGCATATGTATTAGATCCGGCTCATTATTATACAACACCTGGTTTAACTTGGGATGCCATGTTGAAGTATACAAAGGTTAAAAATATTTTTTAAATTATAATTCATTATGAAATAATAATATTAATGATGATAATTGATTTAAGGTCAAACTTGAATTATTAACTGATATTGACATGCTTATGTTTATTGAGCGTGGCATACGAGGTGGCATCAGTCAATGTTGTAATCGCTATGCTAAAGCAAATAATGCATACATGGAAGAAGGCAAACGCGATGATATGGATGAAAAATATCTAATGTCAATAATTTGTATGGTTGGGCCATGACACAACCATTGCCTTACGCTGGTTTTAAATGGATTGAAAATATTAACCCAACAGGTATTTTGAATGTAGAAGATGATGCTGAAATCGGGTATATACTCGAAGTAGATCTTACTTACCCCGAAACTCTCCATAACGCACACAAGGATTTGCCATTCTGTGCTGAGCACATGACACCTCCAGGATCCAAACAAAAAAAATTATTGACTACTCTGTACGACAAAAAACGGTATGTAATACACTATCGGGCACTCAAGCAAGCTGTGAGTCATGGTCTCCGTATAACAAAAATCTATAGAGCCATACAGTTTCATCAAAGTTCCTGGTTAAAAACATACATTGACTTAAACAGTCAAAAACGTCAAAATGCAAAAAATGACTTTGAGAAGATGCTGTACAAATTATTTAATAATGCAGTATATGGAAAAACAATGGAAAATGAGCGCAAGCGAATTGATGTTAAGCTTATCAACAAGTGGGCAGGAAGATTTGGGGCAGAAGCATATATTTCACGTCTCAATTTTCATAGTTGTGACATATTTGACGAGCAGCTTGTTGCTATACAATTAATGCGCACTGATATTTTTATTAAAAAACCAATATACATAGGATTAAGTGTCTTGGACCTGTCCAAAACACTTGTGTATCAATTTCATTATGATCTTATGAGAAATAAAATCGGGGATCAGTGCAAACTGTTGTATACCGACACTGATAGTCTTATATATGAAATAACGAATAAAAATATCTATTATATGATGCGTGAGAATATCAGAGAATTTGACACGTGGGACTATCCTATCAACAATGACTTTAATATGCCTTGTGAAAACAAAAAAATTGTTGGTCTTATGAAAGATGAATGCAATGGTAATATTATGTTGGAATTTGTAGGATTGCGAAGTAAAATGTATAGCGTAAAAATTCAAAATCAAAAACTATTAAAAAAAGCTAAAGGTGTAAAAAGCTCCATTGTAGGAGCTACGATAACCTTTGAAGATTACATCAAGTGTCTGACTGAAAATACTAGCATCACTCGAGAGCAGAAAATTATTAGATCGCGTCATCATCAACTATACACTGAAAAAGAAACGAAAATTGCTTTAAGTGCACACGACGACAAACGATTTTTGCAACCTGGTTGTACCGATACTCTACCATGGGGTCATTATAGCATAGTGGGAGATGAATCATCCAATAAGAGGGAAGGATCGATAGAAGGGGTAGCCAATCAGGTAGGAGAAGCTGCAAGGACTGTTCCTGTATTTGATCCCTCAAAAATAGACAGAACACTAGCAGATGAGCCTACAGTGGGGGGATCGGTACCATATAAGGAGTCGTCTCGACCAGGCAAGCTCATTCTACACCCCAGCAGAGGTCCAAGTAAGGTTGAACTCAATCAACAGAAGCTGACATCACCTTTAAGTGAACCACCTCGTAAAAAACCTAAATACAGTCAAGGTAACATTTTTTTTTCATTTTTTTATTTTTTTTTTCTTATAGTAAATATTTGTGCATATTCACACAGCATATGTAATGTTTGAATAATTTATGCTAACTTTCATGTTTTTTTTGTTTGTTAAAGATGGATCTTGCAACACTCAACAAAATCGCTGACAGTGATTTTCTCCCAACGAAAAAACTTTCCGAATTGATTCCTGACCAAAACTACATGGTGTCAAAACTAAGAAAAGCTTATACTAAATTCGGACCCAAGATAGTTGCAGAACTTGACGATGAATTTCAAATTTTTCTGAAGACTAGTATAAGTGCAGCTTTGTTTAAAAACGAAGAATTCTATAATGAATTATTGGATGCTGTAAATAAATTTAAATTATTTATTGTTTACAATGGAAAACACATTATATTTTCTTATGTGTGATGTAAAAAAGTGAAAAATAAATTACAATTTTCTCTAAAATTTAAGTATTTATTTAAAACATTCTTCCTATGTAACATTTTCATTATTACTTGATACATATTACAATCTTATAATTTTTTAACTTAAAGTGATTCAAATATCTTAGTTATTTATTCGTCCAACTATTGTGAGTACTGTCAAAACCCAACCATTTAACAAAAACTCGATTGCCACGCCTTTGAAGGATCTTCTCTATGAGGTATACATCAGGATGTTTTGTTTTCTGCAGTTCTTG